>NC_048300.1:126187468-126310545 GCF_013100865.1 Trachemys scripta elegans | reverse complement strand
AGGGGCGGGGCTAGGGCGGGGCTCCTCCCGTCCTCTTTTTTTCTTGCTGAAATATGGTAACCCTAGGCTTACCCCAACCCAAAGACTTCAGTCCCATTGACGGTATTTGCTGTCTGCTCTAGCCAGGGGACTAGACTGAAGACTGCTTACTTACCTACTGCTCTGCCCACTTAGGAGGCTAGAGCCCAGACTGTGTTTACTGTCTGCCTTCGCCAGGGGACTAGGCTAAAGACTGCTTGATTGCTCCCTGCTCTGCCCTGCCTAAGGGTCAGAGCCCCAGATTGTGTTTGCTGTCAGCTCCAGCCCAAAGGCTGAAGTTACAGCCCCACCCGAGGGTCAGAGCCCCTAGACTGTAAATTGCTGTTTGCCCAAGCCAAAGGGGCCAGAGCTATAGATCACTGCCTGGCTCAGCCAGGAGGCTGGGCCATAGACTGTGTGTTGTGCTGCCCGGACAAAAGGACCAGAGCCCCAGCCTGCTAACTGACTTCACTGTGTGACGTAGTGAAGCAGAGTGGCCTCCCTCTGAGCCTGAAGGGCAGGGACAACCACAGAACCACTACACTTTGCCATTGTGTGCTGTGGATGTACTGCACTTCTTGGAGTGTAACAATGTCTGAAAGAATAAGAATACCTGGACAACAACAACAACAAAACAAGTTGGAAACTTTTTTGGTTGAGCTAAACAGTTTAAAAGTGTACAAGCCTAAAGCACAGTTAAAAGAACACTGTGCTGTGTCCTGGGAGATGTTAGTATTATGACTTCAGGATCTTTGACTCCAGAGGAACAGACTGGTCTTATTTCAAACTGACTAAAGAGCAACATTAGCATTGATTGCAGAACTAGCCTGGAGCCCTTTGCCCTTCCTTCTGGCTAGAAGAAAGATCCTGAGTGGCTTTATCCAACTCAGAAGGGTAAAGAAAACACTAAAAACTACACCAAGCTCCAGTAAAATACTGTACTTCACAACATCTAATGAAATATTTTTATTTTACAATCTGTGGAGGGAAAAACAATTCTACAGTAGTAAAGGATTATACTTCTAGAGGAGACAAAGACTCAGTAATAATTACGTTTACCAAAATGAAAATGAGATAATAGCAACAACATTTTATTGAAGTAAGAGATCAAGTGTAGAAATGTACAGTTATCATAGACCAGAATAAAGAGAATGAACTGGGAATGTGGATAATGGTGAACTGGGAGATGAGAGTCTTTCCTTAGCTTAGTGGTATCCTAAAACAGCTGACAACACATTTTTGGAAGGAACATCAGTTTTGTTGCTAAATCCTATTTCCCAAGAAAAGATTATGGACCCTTATATGTGATGTTGAGGAGGAAGCTATTTTATTTTAGGCATGGACTACTGACCCTGCGGTATCTTGGACCACTTCATGCAAATTATGTAGAGAACAATATGTTTCATTTCAACTATTTAATCTTTGATGTCATTACGGATGGATTTGTTACAGGGCAAAATTAAGGTCGTTGGGATACTGACCATTGAGAATTTTTCGGTCTAGTTATGTGTTTCTATGAGTTTTGGATGTTCAAATTGGTATGAGGATTTTTATGTAAACTTGATTTCCATAGTATTTAATGTTTGGGATTTGGGGTTTTTTACTGAGGCATTCAATGACACTTATTCTATGGAATTGCACTGAGACACCATATCTGTAATGTAACCAAGCGTAGTTTTGGAATTAAATGTATAAGGATCTTTATTTCCTACTTACAATTGCCAGCTTATATCAGACCACAAGGCACATGCACACTAGCACAAAATCACTTTTCCTTTTTTCCTCTTCCTATCAAAAGATGCTATGAAAGGGTAGCAGACAGAGAACAGACTAACTCCTTCGAGGATTCATGAGGGGTAGTTTGTGTTGCATTTTGTGCAATATTCTGTCGAGGTGATTTCTATGGTAACCCCTATTTGCATTCTTTCAAATGGTGGTAAATTCTGACACATTCCATTAAATATTGATGGCAGTGTTTCATCTGCAGTAAACCCACATGGGAATATTTAATTTTATCTACTGTCTGAGAGTATTCTCTTGTGGGATCAAAGCAGCAAGCTTTTTACAGTTAAAATGTTAATTAGACTTTTATAACAATTTTTATCGTTCTGCTCTTCATCTAGCTTGCTACAAATATGTTTATTTACAATTCCAAAATGCTTCCATTAATATTCCATAGAAATCTGCCTTCCTACTCAGAGGTTAGCTTAATAACAAGCCTCAGAAATGTACTTACAGACACACATGGAACACCTACAGAATCACAATGCTGCAAAATTATTTTGCTACAAATGGGCTAATAATCAAGTGATTCTTGAGATCAGCCTTTTTTCCAAAGAGACAAGTCTGTAAGACGAGGTGTCATTTGCATAATTATTTACAGCACTTCATTGGTTTTGGAGACACAGAACTACACTGAGATTTGTTTAGCTAAACGATTTGCAGGGCAGGGGAGAGGAGTTACAAGAATTTTAGGCTTGTGAATGGTTTTTGGTGTAACGCTACCTGCTGTGGCTCAGGTGCATGTACCAACCTCAGGGAAGGCTGTTAGGAAGTAGGACACAAACCCCAAATTGGTTGTAAGTTCTATACTTAGGTTTCACTAACCAATTATCAAGTGTAAACTCCTCAGGCACTGTAACAGCCTTAACATGGAGTCAGAGACAGTCTCCTTGGGTACTCTGAACTATATTGCTACCCAAGTGGGCATACCTTTGTAATAGATACCTTATACCAAAAACCATAACAATATTCAAGTTATTTCCAGTCCCAAAGGACCAGTCACTTATCCCAGGTCAATTGCACTTTAGATCCTACACCAAAGACAACGCTTACAGCCAATCCTATAATAAACTACCCTATATACTTGTTCATAAGCCGAATATTTTTGGTAAAAAAGTGACACATCAAAGAATGAGGATCAGCTTATAAATGGGTCTACACCAAAATTTGATGATTTTAAACTCTATGGAATCATTGAATTGAATATCTAATACATTGTCGTTTTGTTTACCTGGAGCATCTGCAGGCACGGAGCCCCTCAGCTCCCTGTGGCCGCGGTTCGCCGTTTCCAGCCAATGGGAGCTGCGGGAAGTGGCACGCTGAGGGGCTCTGTGCCTGCAGATGCTCCAGGTAAACAAAATGTCCAGGCCTGCTAGCAGTTTACCCTAATGGTCCAGGAGCCAAAGTTTGCCAACCCCTGAAATATAGAGTCGGCTTATGAAAGGGTCATACAGTTTTTGCTATTTTTACTTATCCATCTTGGGGGGTCAGCTTATAAATGAACGGGCTAATGAACAAGTATATATGGTATATAAAGATTTATTGAAAAGGAAACCAGATAGTTATTTACAAGGTTAAAGCACATAACTGTACATGCACAAATGAATTACAATCTTAAGTTTCAAAAGGTAATAGAATCTTCTGTAATCAGCAAACTCTATATGTCCCTGAGGGCTAATCCAGGTAAGCAGCTGGGGATTTCTTGCTTATGCCTAGAAAATTCTTCCCTTCCCCAAGTCCAAGTGGCATAGAGATACCTCATTCCTTTTGTTTGGGGCTTTTGTCCTGCCAGGTGCTCTGAATTGTAAACTCAGCTGATGAGAGGAACACACTTGCATGATTTATCTTCACGGGGGGAGGGGAAGGAGAGAACAGAACAACAAACATCTTTTGTCCTCTTTAACATCCCACAATAGCCTGTCTAGTAATGAATGACCTTTCCTGTTGGGAAGGATATAGCACCTTCTGTTGAAGATTGAAGATCAGACCTTCACACTAATTAATATGTCTCTCTCTCCTGTCTGATGACTTGCACAGTCACAGAAGTTCACAATACAACTGTTCAAATATTACCTTACAACACGGGATACAGATGTTATAAGTGAGATTAATGAATGAAGTAACTCACACGCATTCAATAAAATCTAAACACTAAACACAGTCTTATAAGTCTAATATCTGTTTTAACAATGCTAACACACACGTGAGCCAGACTGAGTCCAGCTATATATTTGTGTTCAGCTGAGACATGGGGACCTTGGCATGAGCTGGCACCTAGTCTACCAGTATCACACTTGAGTTTTGAGGAAAAAGGAATAAAGAATACTTGGAATGTTTGAAATGTTATAATATAGTAATTGACAATATAACCTCACACAACACTAGGATAACATGCATCGATTTTGCCCAAAGCACTGGTCAATTTCTGTGCTTCTTACTGGAGATTGTCCACAAATGAAGCAGTTAGTGGGACTGAATATATGATATAGGCCAAGTGTCTAAATCGCTACTGCTTGTACCTTGCATAGTCATTTACCCATCCACAAAGTGAGCATAAATTGGATATAAAAACACTATCAAGTAAAGAGGATACCATTTTACACCTGCTATGCAGACTCCACTTTGTGATGGCACAATTCATAGAGTCATAGAATTCAAGGCCAGAAAGGACCATCATCTAGTCTGATCTCCTATATAACACAAGCACAGTGTGCCAGGCTCTAAATAGATGGGAATAAGGACAAGTTTAAGTCATTACTGACTTTTTCACATTTGAGCTGGTGGCATAGAAGTAGAAATCTCTATACACCAAGAAAAAAACCTCTTAACTATTCTGTCCCCCTGCACTGAGATTTCTCAATGATGCAATGTACCTTTAAATTTTTTTGGAAATATAGGGCCTAATATTGACAGTTCCTTGAGCTCCGTAGGCCTCAGAAGGTCAGAAATGCTGACTCTAAGGCTATGTCTACACTAGCACTTTTGTCGATAAAACTTTTGTCAGTCGGGTGTGAAAAAACCACACCCCTGAGTGACATAAGTTTCACCCACAGAAGCCCAGGTGTGAATAGCACTATGTCGGTGGGAGACACTCGCCTGCTGACATAGTTACCGCCACTTGGCATAGAGCGGCTACACGGAGACGTACAACAGAGCATATGCAGTGGTACAGCTATGCCACTGGGACGTCTGTACCGTAGACATAGCCTGAGACAGACCAATGGAAAACTTAACCTTGTTGAAGGAGGCAACATGAAAACAGTACAGTTTCAAAGGCAAGAATTACAAATGAATTTCCCACTTCTTGCACTCCACAACTACAGATTCTCAGGCAATTCACGCCTCTCAACCACAGCTGTAAAGCCAGTTGGAGTTAATTCATTTCTAGATCAGTTACATGTTACTCACTTGCACAGCTGAGAGCAGAGGAGCTGATGTGCTTAGGGCTGCTGTATTATTGCCATGGGATGTGAATCCTATAGAAGTCCCTAGGCCAAACTAAGCAATGGTGTGAGTTGCACATCAGGACTACATCATGTTATTGACTTTTGAGATGAACTCCCCAGAGAAATCAATAAGGAATTCTACTTAAAAACAACAATAAGATATGGCCCCAGGTGTAACATTGCTGGATAATGCATGTACGTGGAAAAATACTTGTGGTCTGTTGGGGCTTGATTCTGCTCTCAATCCTTCTGCTAACAGAATTAATTCCATTAAAGGCAGTGAAGTTATACCAGCACATAAACAATATAGACACAATTAGAATCAGGTCTACCGACATGCAGTGACTATGCAAACTGAGCACCACCAATAAGATTTAAGAAGAGATAGAAGGAGCTTGGGGATAGTGGAAAAAAAATATCTAACAAGAAGATGTAAAATAAAATAGTTTCACTAGATTTTAACTCACACCCACACAGTATGCCCCAAAAGTGCAAATTGCATTACCTTGCCAGTTACTCCCATTTCTAAATAATTGACTAGTGACATGTATTATGCAGCTATTTATGTCCCTGTTAAAGCTGGCCCAAGTCCTTGTCCCATTGAAGTCAATGGGGAGAGTTCCATTAACTTTAATAGTACCAAGATTCAGCTCCAGAACTTTTCAAAATGATGGAGATCTGCTTTAAATGTTATACTTCTGGATGGTCACAGAGCTTTAGCACATTATGATGAATGGTTGTAATGACTTTTTCCCCCAAAGGCATTGTAAGTAAATTATTTTTATTTTATTTTATTAAATCTAAATGCCAAAATCTAGAGATGCAGTTAAAGCCTATTCTACTAGCTGGCAGACACCCAACACTTTGGATTCTAGGCTTTGGCCAATAACTGGATATTGTTAGAAAGTGAAGCTGTCATAAACAGATAGTTAAGGGTTAATGCCTGTTTTACCTGTAAAGGGTTAAGAAGTTCACCTAGCCTAGCTGACACCTGACCAGAGGAACCAATGGAAGGAAAAAGATGGTTCAAAAGGAAGGAGGGAAGTTCCCTTTGTCTGAGTTACTTTCAGTTTTGACCGGAGTGGAAAAGTTCCAGAATTCAGCCTCTTATCAAGTAGTGAGTATTAGTGAAGGAAATAAATAGGTTTATGTTTATTTCTTTGTAACTTCTCTTGGGCATTAGGGAATAATCAAATTGGGTATTCTTTTGTATACTAAGTTCTTGCCCAGGGGAACATCCTCTGTGTTTTGAATCTGTTGTCTGTGAGAGTAACTGGTATGCTAATCTCTCCCAGAGAGTTTTCTTTTACCTTTCTTTTCGTTAATTAAAAGCCTTTTTTTTAAGAACCTGATTGATTTTTTTCCTTGTTTTTAGATCCAAGGGGGGTGGATCTGGATCCACCAGGAGTTGGTGGGAGAAAGGAGGGGGGATGGTTAATTTCTCCCTGTTTTAAGATCCAAGGGGGTTGGATGGTGTTCATCGGGGAATTGGTGGAGGAGTTTCTCAAGGCTACCCAGGGAGAGAAAGGTTTTGGGGGGGAAGACAGAGTTTCCCAAGTGACTCAAACTATTTGGGTTGTGGCAGCTAGACCAGATCTAAACTGGTAATTGAGCTTAGAGCTTCTCATGCAGGTCCCCACATCTGTACCCTAAAGTTCAGAATGGGGGTGAAACCTATGACAGAAGCAGATAGAGACAAACATTTAGTGTTCCAAACCAGGAGGTGACCACCTGATTTCCACTAATATTAACTATTTTGCAGCTGGTTCTCCATGCATAATCTGATGCCAAAAATTCTAGTGAAATCACAGTGAAAAGGTATGACATATTTAATATATCAGCCAGTCCAGAAGGTATATTTTTCTCAACATGTAATTTCTAGACATATTTAAGCTATCAATGATAATTCATCAATACAGAGATTCAAATTTCAGCTGGTCCTGTATATAATAAGTCTAAACTGTATTGTCAGAGTAATTTAGAATGTAAAGTCCTTAGGGGTAGAGACCTATTTTCTTCTATGAGCTGAGCAAAATGATGGTTCTCAGTATCAATCAAGCTCATAGAGGCCACACACCCAGGCTGCTTCCTGGGCTTTTCCCTCAACCCAGAGCTCAGACTGTAACCCTGTTGTCCCGGTAGTAGCACCAGCACATGTCCTGTCCAGCAGCCCATGCAGACTCTGATCATACAGCATCGCCCCCATCTCCAGTCAGAGGAAAGAAAGCAGCAGAAAGTAGGGTGGGATTTACTGTCAACTCTGTAGCCAACCAGGGCTTTGGAGGGGAGAGGGTTTGCCTTTTCACCCTGTTGATAGATTATGTTGGGGGCTTCACACTTTGCTCGTAAGTTGGATTCCTTTCTCAACAACTCTTTGTCTGTCTTTGTCATTTTAGATTGCACACTCTGTGGAGCAAGCACCATGTCTTCCCCTGTATTGGGAAAGCACCAAGCTCACTGTGGGTGCTACTGTAATCTAAACAATAAATATCAAACAAACAGATGCCACGCCTGAAGGTGTTTACACGATGCAAGAGATGTGAAGCTGGAAGTTTGGATATGTGCTGTCCTTTCCTCCAATAACAATGATCATCCACTTCCCAGAATGTTCATATTTTATGATATACAGGCAAAACTGTTCACCTCCATTTATTTAGAACTGCATCTTACATGAAACAGTAAAACAAAAGTCTCTTCAACCTTCATAAAGCATTAGATTTTACTAGCAGAACATTATTATTGCAAGCACATTATTAAATGCATCTTTAGTAAAATAGCATTGTTATTTGCATGGAGTCTATCCTGGTAATAAAGCTTCTTGAATCTGTGCTGAAAGAAAGATTTCTTTTAAGGCTCATTTACCCTTGGACTGATAAAGCAGTTTCACAGAATTCTTGACTTAAAACAGCTTTGGAATATAAATGTAAACCCTGGGGGAAATAGGGGAGAAGAGCAAAAGCAGTTCTGTACTGTACCTTCACTTGAGCAGAAGCAGACACCTGAATTAATCTCTTGCTGCTAAGATAGAACATAATCTAAACTAATCAAGGAAGGGTGAAGAGGTTGGGTTTGAAGTTGAACCTTAAATTGAGATTTAATCCAAACACTGTAATGCCAAGGCAAAACTGAACTCTTGGAATTAAACATACTGTATTATGTGCATGAGTTGTGAATTCTAGCTTGAATCATTTGAAATCCTCTTCTAAAACAGCAGGGGAGAAGATAAAGGGAGGAGAGAAAGAAAGAGAGAGAAATTCCATCTTTGAGAATATGAAGATGGATGATGATCATGTGATGACCCACCTAATTAAATATGTCCAAAATCTGGTCATTTGCACAGAACACTGTATTACATTTTTAAAAGGGCACAAAATTAATGTCAGGTTTAGTCACAGATCTCTCTGGCTGTGTGTGTAGAGGATTACATTTCTGTAATTTTGGAGAAAGGTATAGTGCTTTTGGTCATGTGCAGAATCACATGCCATTCCACTTTGCCATCTGAGCAGCTTCTGCTTTATCATCACCACAGACTGAGCACACAGAATACAGCTATATAAAAGGAGTCTTAAATCCAGTCTGTGTGGCAGGATGCATTCATGTCTGATTAAGAATGTGTAGAGATAGACAGCTGCCCAGTTGCTGTTATCTTTATTGTGTGACTGAATTCTGGATCACTGAAGTAGACACAACACTTTTGCCAAGGAAACAAGCAGCTGATATCATGGATGAGGACATGATTACTGGTTACCTCAGATCTTAAAATGAAGCACTAAAAAAAAAATTCTGGTTGAAACAAATAATGGAATTGGCTTATTAATCAATAAATTATTTTCCTGTTGACCACCTATGGCATCAGCCTCTACTGTCCCTATATTTTTCACAATCTTTACCATAATTCTGTCTTCATTAATAAGACCTGGCATGCCAGTGGTATATGAAAGAGCACCGTTTACATATTAAAGGGAAGCTCCTTGGCCCTGCTACAATAGATTTATGCTGCTTTGTCAAATTAACCGGCTTAGGGAGTATTCAGCCAGCATAGAGGAATGCCCCCGGTGCCACAAAAATATCAGAGTGGTTCCTATAACACCATTCCTCCCACAGCTTGGCAGAGGGGGCACGGTTAGGGAAAGGGCACATGGCCATAGAATTTCTATAATCTGGTGACCAGCTGGATCAGTCCTTTAGCTGGGCATAAAAGGCTGCTCTAATTTATGATGGACCTGGTCCAGTATTCAACTGGCACCACAACTGGGGAAGCATAAAGGTGAAATACAGCTACTTTTGTCAACTTCTCCCCTGCCCCATTCTGAGCTACACAGAAGAGAGCTTGGATGTGGCCCAGAACTGGGACCCAAGTAGTTAATTGTGGATCCAGTAACAATAAGTCTGTTTTATATTCTCTATTCTAGAATACCTACATCTCATATATTTGACTGACTGACATGATTAATTTATTAGGGCTTAGCAGCAAATGTTCAGCACTACCCTGCTTGACATATTACACTTTTCAATAGGATAATGCAATTACACATTCAAGGTGAGGAAAATTTAGTTTTGTGTTTTCTGTTTTTCCACAATAAATCCCAATATATTGTCACTCATTATGAAAATGTAATTTTTTTATCAAATGGTGGACGTTATATTGGATGTTATATGATGGCAGGATTGTGACTTGCTTTCATGACACTGCACAGAGAGGAAAGGAGCACAAGTCACACCCCTGTATGGGCTAAATTCATCATGGGTCACAATGCTAGAGCGAAGCGTAATCTCCATTGGGCTGCTAGTCCCCATTCCACATCAGTGGGAAGGAATGGCTGAAGTCTTGGTTTCAGCTCCACAATATACCAGCCAGCAGAGCTGGGGGCAATCTGTTATTGGCCTGGATTACTAGCAAAATATTTCCCCCTTGGAGCAAAGGGAAGCAGGAAATAATTAACTGTGGTTCTCACAGTCACAGATCATTCTCTGTTTTGCTCTGGTGGTGGTACGGCTACATAGGGATGTTGCATAATGAATGGAACAGGAGAAGGAGATTCAGGTTTCAGGTTTTGTGTAACACTAAGGGGTCAGGACAAGGTGCCATAGCTAGGCTGATACCTCACAAGCCCTAGAGCCTCATTATGTAATTCTGGTCTCCCAGCATGCTTAGCAAAGAAATCTGTACTACAACTTTGCCTGCTTTCTGTATCACTTACTGCTAATGAATCAAGGGCAGATTTTAATGTCACAGTCTCTCTCTTGTTGTGTTTTGTTTGTTTGTTTGTTTTCTTTTGGGGGGAGTGGGAGGAAGGTTGTAATTCTTAAAACCATAAAGTTCAAAGGCCTGGCTCAGTATCTATGCAGCTAAATATAAATTATACAGACAATTCCAGTGGCACCTACAGTCAGAGGGTTATACTCAGACCTAACTGGAGTGATGATTCAAATATAAATAGTGCATGTCACAAAGTAATCAAGAACAGACACTCTCTGATATCAGTTTGTTTTATATTAAAACTTTATGGGTGATACATGTATTTAATTATTAGCTGCATGATGACAGATCACTTCTGGTAGATAAGCAGATAAACAATAATTCAAGTTCTGGTATGTGTTCCTCTGTCAAATTCCCAAGAGCATTGACTTACTCTCTAGAATTGCTTATGAAATGTATAGAAAACTATTGTAAACCTTTTTTATATCAAAGTTGGAGCCAGAATTCATAAAAATGTTTAAAAACCCAAATAAATAGTGCATGTCATGTCAGTGAGAGCCAGTGTCCATTTTGTTAGGTAAAGTTTTTCTGTCAAGCTAAAATTAATAAGGATCTCATTTGAGGGGATAGCAAGATAATATGTTTTTATTAGTAGTTCTTATAATGCAAACTATTTCACTAAAGGCATTAAAATTAGATATCAAATTATGATCAGAGAAATAAATGAAATGTTCTCAGGGTATTTTAAGATATTTATTTCATTTTCAAGCTAATCAAATAAGTTTTAAACTCTATTTCTGCCTGCAGCTACAGTCTACCTAAACAGTTCTGTTTATAAAGATATCTTGAAAAAGGAGAGTGGTTTTGTTCTACCCGGTTAGAAAAAAAAGGAGGCCTAGAGAGTTGCTCAGAAAAAGGGACACATTTAGCATGAAAATATTTGTGAAAAAAAAATATTTCTCCTTTATTCTTCGAAAATTTCTAAATTTGAATGCTTTTCAGCTCACTTTCACATGGTATAAGGCAACATTTCATGACAAAACCCTGGAGGTTCACAAGGTAAAACTATAGGAGGAGTTGGTGAGAGAGAGAATGCAAGGAAAATCCTATCCCACTTTGACTATCATTGCGGAGGCTGTGTTTCCTTGCATAGGAATAAAAGAGACATCTTTTGAAAACAAATATACAAAACTATTTTCATTAAAAACAAAGCCAATGGGAAAAAAAATGTTGGCTAGCTGTAATGCCGATGAGTTTCACCCAGCCCTGACCCTGCCTAATCCTCACTCATACCCGACTCTTTACCCACCCAGTCCCCGCCTCAATTCCCCACATGCATCTTGTCCTTGTACGGAGCCCTCTCCTGAGTCCTGGTGAAAGGAGCCAGTCCTATAGAGGCAGCTAGTGCCTTACTTGCATGTAGCATGAGGATATCTGCACATGTAGGGTCCCCTTTGAATACAAGCAATTGGCATTCATTGGAGGTGAAAATGAAGTGCAACTTACACATGGAGGAAGTGAAAGGGAGTGTAGAAAGAGAAGCAACTAACAGTATGGGGGGGAGGGATAGCTCAGTGGTTTGAGCATTGGCCTGCTAAACCCTGGGTTGTGAGCTCAATCCTTGAGGGGGCCACTTGGGGAGCTGGGGCAAAATCAGTACTTGGTCCTGCTAGTGAAGGTAGGGGGTTGGACTCAATGACCTTTCAAGGTCCCTTCCAGTTCTATGAGATAGGATATCTCCTTTAATTAAAAAAAAAATAAATTATAATATATTTTAGGTGGTGATTATGGCTGTTTTATTTTACAGTTAAGTGTTATCTACTAGTGCTGCTACATCACCTATTCCTTCTCACCACATAAGCTAGTTTTGCACATTCCCTGAAAACCAATCAACTTATACCACAGCACGTAAATTACCTCACCCTGTATGTCATCACTGCCTTTGATCGACCATATTAATCAAACATGGTTCAAAATTAAATCTAGTATTATTCTGTTAATGCCTAGTAAACTACTTGTCACATACGCAGAGAAGAATAGTTGTTTGGAAGTCAGAGCAAGCTAAGGGTTGAATCAGATTGGCCCCATCATTTGTCTGCATCAGAGGGTACAGTAATGAAAACAATCTCTTATGGCTCACTCTATACTTCTGGGAACACAATACCCATAAATATGTCATCCTGTTTATTTCAGACGCACTGACTAGAACCATCATTTTAGAAAACACCTTATTTCAATTGTTTTGCTTCCAATCATTAGCAGTTGTTCATTGTTCCAGAAATATAATAGGGAAGTATCGCACACTGCAGAATCCTAATTTCAATGAGAATTAAGGAAACAACAGTTTTGAGCATACTTGAAAATAAGAACCAGACGGGAAAAGATGAAAGAACCTCCATTCTTTTGGAAATGTTCTGTAAACACATGCACAACCATAGGTCCACTACACAAAAACTTAAGTAAACAGACATTCATAACATTCATTTAGAAGAAAAGATCTGCATGGAACTAGAAAACAGGACTCCAAACTACAGCAGCATAAATAATTCTACATGGAAAATATATCTGGTGCTCTCAGTCTGTCTCTGCCAATGGACTATTAGAGGGCAGATCATGATTTCCCTGGTTTTGTTATTCAAGGAAGATTATTTATTGTGATTTAAAAAAAAATCTATGGATTGATTGTGAACAATTCTCTGTGAGTATTTTGATATTTGAGCTATGTTGGGTAGTTGCAATTGGCCAGATGAAATAATACCATCTAGGTTTTTTCCTTCGTTGGAGAATTATGTAAACACTTCCAGGCCGTGATCAGAAAAGCTTATTAAAGTCAGTGAGAGTCTTTTCATTAACTTCAATGGACTTCAGATACTGCCCCTAGAGTGAATATTCATATGTGAAAATTTAGGATATGAGACTCATTTTCCATGAACATTCATGGCAAATAACTTGATTGCATGAATGTTCATGGAATTTGAAAACACAAATGAAACATGAGCAAATTTATTTAAAAGCTCAAAGGAGACACTATTTGCAATATTTGATCAGCTGTTCAAGACTAGGCAGGCAAGTGTTGTGTAATTTTAGAGAAAGTAGCAGCTACACTAGCTAAATCCAGGACACATTTTTATATTTTACTAATCTTTCCTTACATTTTTAAAATGACTGCTGAAATCTTATCTGTGGTCAATATTATGTTTTTCAAAAACACTGTATTTGTGGATTTTTGTCAAAACACAGACGTGTCAGCAGTGTGAACAGATTAGTAGATTAGAAAGCCAAACTACACTAATAGTATCTTGTATATCAGTGGCAGTGGGTGAGGGAGCAGCCTTTCATATGTTAATAGGAACAGAATTGAAGGTTCTTATCAGCTAGAGGTAAAATCCAGATATCTGAAGCTGAGTGCAATTATTTAAGAGTATGTCTTAGTTATAGTTCAGTAGATAAGAGAACATCTTGGCTGCTAACGATTCCATGTTTATTTAGATGGGAAATCTCTAAATCAAGCATTTATAATTCACTGTCTGAAATACATTATGCTCTGAACACTGATATGTATTTGTTTCTATCAATAATGAAAATGTGACTTTAAGGAAGCTAAGTTTCCCCTTCTACAGAGGAAAATGAAGAGGTTTTTCTGACTGGCAGACTAACCAAAATCCACTGGAAATATAATGCCAGCAATTTAAACAGAAAGAGCTATAAATCAGCCCTGGGTTACACTGGCTTCTGATATCAAATCACAGGGCTAAAAGGCTCTTGGGCTGGAAAATCTGCAGTGATGTAAGTGGTCACAGTGGCACACAGCCCCACACCACTGTGGGGCCTAGAGCCAGTTAACTCAGCCCAGAGAGTGGGCAGACTTGGTTGGGGAAGGTGTGTAGACTCCTGAAAGAGATGATTCTTTAGTGCATCTCTTAGTAGCTTGTACCAGCTAAGTTGCCATCAATGGAATCATCCTAAAATTAAAGCTTCCAGACCCTGGCTGAATTTCAGAAGAAAAGTGGCTGCCTGAGTATCCCTTGCCTCCTCCCCACTTCCAGTAGGGAATCTCCTCAAAGGCAGATGTCACCACCATCAAAAGGGGAAGGAGGATGGAGTAGCCCTCAGAGGCCAATAAAATCAGATAAATTTTATTTGTTCTATTGGGTCATTACAGGAGAGACTTCCAGCAGAAACCACTGTTTTCACTGGGTATTGTTATTTTGGTGAAACCTAATAAATCTACCACATTTTCATCAGCATTTTTGTAACCTTTCTGCCAGATGGAGTCGGCACCAACAAGAGCTGGATTCAATAACTATGCAACACAGAACCAGCTAGAGCCCACACCCAGTAACCTGGGACAATTACACATCATCCTTTGGGTGCCTCTCTAAGAGGCAATACTTTCCCTCTCACAAGCACAGAGTCTGCATTTAGAAAAGAAACTTTTAAGAAAAGGGAGAAAGTAGCCCAACATTAACTTGGGAAAACACCGCAAGCAGGATTCATAAGCATAAAACCAGGGACAAAACCTACACCTCAAAGGATGTTGGGCAGTGTCCTTTTGCCTCAGGTTCTTAGGGTGAACAACCAAAAATTCCTTTAGCATGCCACTCTCTTCCCCGCTCCCATCCCCAGCACACCCCACTCAAAGCCATTATTCTTGGTCAGTGAAGACCCGGAGTTCAGAAGTGCATCTGCATGAGCTCACGTTCCTACCCTGGCAGGGGAAGGCACCTTGATCGCTCCATTGTCCAGGCACTCATTCTGGCATTAGCCTCATTGCCAGCTATTCAGTTGCCATTTTGCTCCGGTCTTTTCAGGTCCTACCACTTAATACAGCCCTCAGTGATTTCAGTTCATAGGGGGGCTAGTGCAGACTGGGAAATCTCTTGCATCAGAGACACTATCTCAAAGCAGGTCTAACACTTAAATTTGATTATCAGTGATTTCAGCTCTAGTGGTCTTCAATAAAATATTTGCAATTGAGTTTTAATCAGCTCTGTTATTACACAGTGGAAAAAAAAGGTTAAAAAAATATCTAGAACTCTTAGGCAGAGCCTACACCACCTAGTACAAGTTCCTGTCCTCGTTGGGCTTTGGCAGCCCTGTTCCCTGCATAGTGAGTGCAGTTTAGTTGAGGGTGAACTCCTCAATCAGAGTATGCCAAGCACAGTTCTGCCCCCCTTGATTCACACAGCAAGGATAATAATACTTTATTACTCCTGCCCCCAATAACAAAGTGACTTGTGATCCAACACCAGCCAAAAGTGATTTGGGCAAAGTAGCCCCATCATACTGAGCACCTAGGCAGGGTGGGCATGTCCCTGCAAACACAGTCAGCTCCTGAAGTCCCCTTCCCAAGCTCATCACTAGATCGCAGAGGAAAGCTCATTCAGACCCTGCTTGCCAGAAAAAAACTAGATTCCAATTAACTGTTTACTTTGTTATAAAGAAATGAATCACTTTGAGACCTAGTAAGGTGCCAATCCCCATGCAGCAATGGAAGCTAGTGAGCCAGAGTGTTTAACAAAATAAAGCATCAAACCTCAGGACAGGTCTTGATGTCATTTGATTTTGGAAATGATATGCTGGTGTAGCAAATCACACACAATTTTAGAACTAATCAAATTATAGAAATATTTAGGTTGAAATATGAATTCCATACGATTTTTTAAAGAGAAAAATAAATTGTTACATTGTTGCTTTGGCAGCCAAATACTTACATTGTGCACAATTAGGAGGGTCAATAAGTGAAACTTTAATTATGGAATCTATCATGTAGATGCAGTGCTGCTCCATGTTCATCAGAGAAAGAGTAGGAATGGAGCTCTATTGGGATACTTAGATGGAACTACCAGGAGCATTGACTATATATTTCTTGTGAGTGAGTACAAGATGCAGATTAGAAACGTTTTCTTTGTAAAGAGTCACTGAAAAATGCATGGTGCTGAAGGTCTGAATTGGCACGCTTTAATACGTTGCACTTCTGTAACCCAACTTTTATCCTGCAATCTCAAAGCACTTTGCAAAAATTAAAGAATTAAGTTTCACAATGAACCTGGGATGTAGATTTTGCTATCCCATTGTACAGAAAAGGTGACTGAGGTATAAAGAGATTAAGTGACTAGATCAAAGTCAAACAGCAAGTCTGTGGCAGAGCTTCAGTAGGACTAGATCCCAGATCTCTGGATTCCCAGCCTCAGTTTCAACCACTAGACCAGACTTCCTGAAATTTGCCAACAATACTAAGCTGGGATGGGGTTGCAAGTGCTTTGCAGAATAGGATTAAAATTCAAAATGATCTGGACAAACTGGAGAAATGGTCTGAAGTAAATAGAATGAAATTCAGTAAGGTCAAATGCAAAGTACTCCACTTAGGAAGGCACAATCAGTTGCACATGTATAAAATGGGAACTGACTGACTAGCAAGAAGTACTGCAGAAAGGGATCTAGGAGTCATAGGGGATCACAAGCTAAATATGAGTCAACAGTATAACACTGTTGCAAAAAAAGCAAATGTTATTCTGGGATGTATTAGCAGGAGTATTGTAAGCAAGACACGAGAAGTAATTCTTCCGCTCTACTCTGAGCTGATCAAGCCTCAACTGAAGTATTGTGTCTAGTTCTGCACGTTGCATTTCTGGAAAGATGTGGCTGAATTGAAGAGAGTCCAGAGAAGCGCAACAAAAATTATTAAAGGACTAGAAAACACAACCTGTGAGGGAAGATTGAAAAAATTGGGTTTGTTTAGTCTGGAGAGGAGAAGACTGAAGGGGGACATGATAACAGTTTTCAAGTACATAAAAGGTTGTTACAAGGAGGAGGGAGAAAATTTGTTCTCCTTAATATCTGAGGATAGGACAAGAAGCAATAGGCTTAAATTGCAGCAAGTGCGGTTTAGGTTGGACATTAGGAAAAACTTCCTAATGGTCAGGGTGGTTAAGCACTGGAATAAATTGCCTTGAGAGGTTGTGGAATCTCCGTCATTGGAGATTTTAAAGAGCATGTTAGTCAGGGATGGTCTAGATAAGACATAGTCCTACCTTGAGTGCAGGAGACTGGACTAAAAGTTCTCTTGAGGTCCCTTCCAGTCCTATGATCCTATGAAATTCAGCCAAGTTTTGGCACTGTGAGATCCCCAACACTTAGATCCATCAGCAGATGCTAATATTGTCCAGCTTTTCAAAGCTTATTTGTTAAGTAAAATGAACAATATATGCTAACTGCACCCCATCAGTCTCAGCTTGCATAGAAAGAGCTAAAATTATTAATGTGCACTATGCTTTTGTAAATGCAACCTTCCAGGGATGGAATTAGCATTCAAATTCATGGTTCAAAAATCCTCTGGGTTTAGTGCAGAAAGACTGGTCAAGGATTAAATAAGATGGTGACAGTGGGAACTGCCAAGAAGACCTGAAGAAACAAATGGGAATCGATGCAATCAGTGCGATGAGGACCTAGGAAAAGAAATGAAGAGATATGAACTGAAATATAAAGTGTGCATAAAGACACCAAAGTAATTACTAAAACACAAAGGAGACACATTCCAACGTTGTCAAAATCCACCTTCAAGATAAGGTCTTCTACTTTTGTACAAAATATACTATGCCATGCCCTTTTGTCCCAGAAAACCCGGAGACTTGAATTAATACATTAAAACTTGGTACTGAAGTAAAGAATTCGCATCCATATGTACACAACATAGCCATCTGGTAGAAATCTACAAGGGATGGGTAACCTATGTAAAGTAATCACTAATACAAACTTTCACTGAAAACTAGGACCAAATCCAAATCATACTTTATGAGGTTCAAAAACTTCAGACTGAACATTTTTTCCACCATTATTTTTCATTTTGGGTTCATCCTAATTATAACGTGGTCTGGTAATGGAAGTGTTGAAACACATGCAGAGAGACTACTAGATTATTCCCAGAAACAGGAAGCTGCAAAAATATCATACAAGATACTTGAGGGTTTCAATTATTTAGTCAGTCTAAGAAAGACATGACACCTCTCTTCTTTGCCCCCTTCATGAAGGCGTAAGGACAATGTATGCCGGCTCTGCATCGCCTGAAAATTATCTTACGTCAGGGGAATCCTCAGCTGCAGTTTTTCAGCTGCTTTGTGCTGCTGGGAACATTTAAAAGTCCCTTTATACTTTTCAGTGTTCAGTAGTAAGAACTGGTGGAGCCCTTAACTGGATTGTACAAGGGGAACAGCAAATGTTTGTTCTTAAGGGTACAGAAACATCATTTGGAAGGGAGCTATGCTACTCGTGTCTGAAAGGCTGCTTACTATTGAGGGAAGAAGGGGAGGAAGGGAGTGTTATACCTTACATGAACAATAGGAAGTATTTGGCTTTATCCCTGAGTGGGATAATTGATTCAGCTGTGTGGGAAGTACAGGATAGATTGCTTTATGTCACTAAATGGGTCACCATTTTCTGCAGTGAAAGTATACAGAAGCTTGCTGAAAATGATATTTCTTGACTGTTTTTGTTTTCTCCTTGGATGCATTTAGTATTGCAGCTGTTTTTGATAATACTAGCCTGGTAGTGCTATGATGCATATTATCTAAACAATACAGAAATGTGTTTACTGCAAATTGCCATTACCTGGAGGAAAGCATTCAGAGATTTCAGATGAATTATGGGTAGCAACCCTTTCAAGTGAGAGTTTTGAGTTATGCACTCCCAAGGCTTTAGTTTTGGGTAATCTTAGTAAATACATATACATACATTCATACACACATCATCGATCTCTCTCTCTCTCTTCATTAAGGTATCTTGTGGCTCTGGCATGACAGAATGAAAACCACTATGCCACACATGGAAGCTGGGGAGAAAATATCAAGACTGAAAAACATAGATGAGGTTTGATCCCCAATAAGTTTTCCTTATATTCTGTAGTTTCAGAAAACATATATCTTTGTCCATTTCTTTGTCCACTCATGTTTATGTGATGTGAAGCTGATTCCAGCTATGATTATTGTTATGTTAGGAGTCACGAGGTGGCAATGTTGCACAGTCTGATAGGTTCTTTTTCTTAGCGAGCAATGTGGTCTTTGAAGAAATGTTGCATTGTTAGTTTCATGATATAGTTTCCTTTGGAGGGGAGCTGTGGCAAGCAGCAAGAAAGTTTGTTTTCTGCCTTAAGCTCTCTAATGAGAGTCAAATCTTGAGGCTGAGCTACTGCCTGGAAACTGGGCAGTGGTATTTTGACTGAGATTCCTGAAAAAGTGGATTGCCTGAATGCTAGTTCAAACCACCGCTGTTCAAGGACAGGCAGAAGTAGTGTAAACTTTAAAAAATTGTGCTCAGAGTACACCCAGATGCCATGTTACTGATTTTTCCTACAATAAGAAACCAACCTGGCAAGACCGAACCATCTACCACCAGTAGAAGGGATTTTTTTTTTTTACTTATACTAGGTGCTTTCACTATTTGTAGGTATTGAGATGAGGTGCATCTCTTTATAATTACCATAGTTCATTTAATAATCATTAGATCATTAATGTATTTTATATAAAATAAAATACTATGTAACCCACCAAGGAGCATTAGGTCCCTGGGCTCTCTGTGTGCTGGTAGTTCAGAGAGAGACACACTGTCCCTGTAGGGAAGGGGAGCCAAGGGCAGACTCAGAGTCTGCTAGGTGACCCAGAGGGAGAGAGGAGTGACACTATTTAAAGCGACAGAGGCCCCTGTTGGCTCGGGGGAGGAGGCAGAATCAAACTGTTGGCAAATTACAGCCCAGGAATAAGAGCTAGCCTAGCCAATAGGAAGTGAGATGACCTCCCCTGGGAGCAATGGAGTGGGGATAAACCAGTCTGGAGCCAGCCACAGAAAGGGCAGGACTGGCTGTGTGGGGAGCTGGTGAGTCCCAGGCCTACATACAGGGTTCCCCCTGAGAACTGGTCTTTGGGTAGCTGAAAACAATATCCCTCAGCTTGGCCCCTTTTCCTCTTCAAGGTGACTTCCAGTTTCCACCAAGCCCCAGCAAGACTGAGTTAGCCCTCCAGCTCCCTAGGTGAGATCAGTCACCACATGGCAAGCTCTGCTCTGGTTGCTAATCCAGGGCTTCTCGCCTGCTGTGTGTGTCTGAGCACTGCGATGGGAGACTAAAGTTAGGATTTTTAGTATACTTTTGTCATTTGCACCTTGAGTCCTGCACCCCTTTGTGGTGAGGGGAAATCCTGGCAGAAGCAGCCTGACTCCTGCATGAAGAGGATGCCTGTCAGCAGCGATCATCAGCCCCTCTGCAGTGATGGAAGAGTCCAGAGCCATCTCTGAACCTGAGGTGCCGTCACGGAGTTGTGCATCACAATCTTTTGGTTAGCTAGTCAGGGAAATTGTTTGGGAGAATCCCTACTCCCTGAACTGTGTCCTCAAACTAGGGGGTAAGAGTTTGGGGAGTTCATTACCTGTTGCCTATTAAACCTTCAGAGGACTTACCACTTTATCCCACTTGAGAGTCTCTTGGACTGTAGTGAAACAAGTCAGCCAAGTTGCTAACTACTGCATAGAAGATATCGAGGTCACAGGTCATCAAGGGCCCCTACAAAGTATACATACCAATGAGCCATTTGCTATACTAGGTCAAGTGACTAGGGAAATTCATGGGTATTATCAGCACCAGTGATCCTGAGAATCGTGTTTTACCCTATGTTATATTTATCTCTTGTTTAATATAATTACTGTGTATGTTGTATATATTGTATGTTTTGTGTTATTTCTTGGAAGTCTCCAACTATCTGGCAAGTAAGTGGGGGTTACCGTGTGATTAGAATTTTCCTCCCAAGCTGCTCTGGTGACTTTGCCAGGAAGGATCAAGGGGGTGGGGTGTGTGGAGACACCGCCAAATCAATTTGTATGGGAAGAAAAATAGGGTACATCCTGCTGAGAGGATGGCAAGATCCAGAAGAACCCAGGCCTGTCCCATGTGGTGATTGGCGCTAAAGAATGTAACCAGGTGGATAGTGGGAGATACATATATTTTATTGTGCAGTATTTTATAAAATATAAAATAAATTTAAAATATAAAATTACATTCAATTAAAAATATAAAATAAAATCAATTTCAAAACAAAGAAGAATTTTGAAACAAAAAATATCAAAATGTTCCATTCTGATATGGTTCAAGCAGAATGTTTTGACCTTATCAAAATGCTTCATTTCCACTTTTTCAATGTACTTTCATCAAAATCCACACATTCCCACAACCTGTTTTTATTTTGACTAATTGGCATTGGCTGATGGAAAAATGTTCCATAGAAAATTTTCAACGAGCTCTAATTATCATATAATCGCATGTTTAAACAATACTTCATCCATCACTGAAATGCAGCTACATATGAGGTGCAGTACCCCAACTGCACAGTAACTTATAGCATTAAGCAAAAATACCATGTGAAAATGTAGCTCTGGGGGGAATTTAGGTAACTAGAATGTAGGTAGTCTACATTAGAATATACCTAGGACATGGACATTAACCAGTCTACTGTTGCAAAAAGGACCTATATTTGAAATACTGCACCACCTGCAGTGCCTTCAATACCAGGCTAAGCTGTAAATTCTCTGCAGGCCCAGAGGAAGCCTGCCACCTAGTGAATCACCAGCAAGGGACTCCCAGGGTATTCCTTGGTTATCCATGTACTGGCCCAGACTAACCTCGCTTAGCGAGAGAGAGAAGAGATCACAGCATGAAGTAGTCTGGCAGGCGGGAGGGCCTCAGGGAGGAGTTGAAGAGGCGTGTATGGTGGGTGGGGCCTCAGGGAAGGGGAACGGGCCTGGGGTGGAGCATGGGCAGGTTCTTGGCGGAGGAGGCAAAGCAGGGGTGGAGCATAGGGCAGGGCCACATCTGGGTGCCAATGGGCCCACCCACACTTCTAGGGAGCTTCCAGCACTCACGCCCTGCCTCCCCAAATGTGGGAGGCATGTGCTGCCAATGGTGTAGGTGGATATTTTCAGGTTACCCTGTTATAACTGTGTTATACCTTAATGTTGTTTAATATATTCTAGCATATAATTTATTTAATTACATCATTCCCATCCTAACCATTGCATGTCTTTGACATCATCTCTGCCAGACCAAAAATACAATGTTCAGAAGTCTTCAAGATTTATGGAGTGGTGACAAATGCCAACAATTTTTTCTGCCCCAGGACTCACAATGGATTTAGCACAGCTGGTTGGACACTTCTTCTATGGCTTTGTTTGAATGGTGTTTGAAAGGAATGTTGGGTAATTACTCATCCATACCACAGGTCCCCTGGTTCCACTGTGTTGGCCAGAAAAGAAGGTGGTGGTTGGGGTGGGAGTGGACATATGTAGGATTTAGGATTGGAATGCAGGAATTGCCATTCTGGATCAGAGCCAAGGTCCTTCTAGTCCAGTATCCGGTCTCTGACAGTGGTCAGTACCAGATGCTTCAAAGGAGGTGTGAGAACCCCACAGTGGGATAAGATGTGAAGGAAGGTATTTTGGGTGGAAGCAAACTTGCTTCCACCAAATTTCCATCAGAATTAGACCTTTAAGGTATGCGTGACTATTATGAGAAGTCACTGAAAAACAGATTCATCCTACATAAGGCTCTTCTAATCCCAAAGGATCAGCCACTTCCCCAGGTCAATATATATACTTTAGAGCTTATCAATTACCTAGCTTGTAGCCAGTCCTTTAGTAACTAAAAACGAAAGGTTTATTAATAAAAAGAAAAGAAGAGAGTTATTAAATGTCTAAAGGAATCATATACATGCAAGTGATTTCAGAGTCTATAGATCAGGTTCATACCAATGTTGGTAAATTTGCTAACTTGTAATAAGTCTCTTTGATTCATCCATTAGATTAGGGGTCATCGGTCCTTTGTTCAAAGCTCTCCTATGTTAGAAATCATCTCCAGAGATATGGAGCAGGAATAAAGACAAAGAAATGATGTTACTGTCTCCTTTTATACTTTCAGCCTGAGTGAATAGAAAGTTATTGGCAAAAGATGGCTTCTTAGATCACATGTCCTTACATGCCTTGCTGAATCATGGGCAGCCATTGCCTCAGTGCTCTCTGAAACATCTCTAGGAGGGGCTCACTGGGCGAGACGATTCTCCTTAATGAGCCAGTAAGCAGGCTGGATAGTCTAGATGCAAATTTGGCTTGGAGCATCACCCAAGAAAACATGTCTGAGATACAAACACATAGCAAATATTCATAACTTCATATATAAAGATGATACATGGATTTAAACAGGATCATACTTAGCACTTGATAACTTTTCCATTGATGCCTTACATGACATACTTTGTAAAAGATTTATTGCAACTTTGTAACAATGGTGACTGTATTAGGGTAACTGTTTATCTTTCTTTTTATACAGCATCCTAATATGTCTACACTGCAATAAAAAAAACAAAACACTGCACCAAATTTCAGAGCCTGGGTCAACTGACTCAGACCCACTGGGGCTGGGCTACAGGGGTAAAAATTGCAGTATAGATGGTCAGGCTTAGGCTGGAGCCCAAGCTCTAAGACCCACCCACCCCTCTTGTTGAGTCTCAGAGCCCAGGCTCCTGCCTGAGCCCGAATGTCTACACTGAATTTTTTAGGTCTGTAGTCTGAGCCCTGCGAGCCCAAGTCAGCTGACCCAGACCAGCTGCAGCCATGCTGCAGGTCATTTATTGTCATACCTTCAAAGACTAATGCAACAATTAGTGGCTTTGGAGAGTTTGTAGAAGGAATTGGCTATTATATGTTGTCTTTTAGGAACAATTTTGTTTAATATCTGGTTGTATGTAATCTATATCATGCACCCAGACGTTATGACAAAAAGCACACAATAAAGTCAATCAATGAAAATACTTCTGTATCTTGACACCTGTGAAAACAGGCTTCGATGAGAAAGCCAATTTGCATTTGATAGCCATTGTTAATATGAGCTAAATATTAGTATTTGTTCCAAACTCACAATAAAATTCCTGTGGCATAAAGAATTTTCCATTCCCTCAGTTACAAAAGGGTTAACTAAATAGTACTAGAAATCTGGTAGTGCCCACTGGCTTCTGCTAAGGTGCTAGCACTTACTATAAGTGAAATATGTTAGGTGGCTTAAGAGGGCTCACTGATTGCATAGCCTTCAAAAATCCCCAAAGCCAATATTTTTGTAGTCTAACGTGGAAATTTGTTTCTCTTGGTAGATTTATTTTTAAGCACCCCTTTTCATGTGAATAGTATAGTAAGCAACACAACAATCTCATTTATCATCTGGATGAGATCTGGTGTTTCGTCTAGATGAAAAGATTGAGATTGAAAGATGCTTTATAAAAGAGTTTTTTAAAAACTGGAGAAGGCGATTCTTTACACTAGGGCCTGACCATAGTAATCTGTGACAAAGAAACTATTCCTGATCCTAATAAAATCTCATAGTGCAAGCTTCTAGGGGGGGAAATTGCAGGGTATTTTGCCAAAAGATGGAAAAACTAGGTGGAAAATTCTGTGGTTTTAAAGAGAAAAAATGCATTAAAATGTGTTAAAAACATATAAAAGGTTTGAGTGTTGGCAACATGGCAGTATGTAAGAGCTGTATGCAAAAGACCAACAGTTCACATTTGATTACTTTTGTTAATAGGACAAACTTTGAGCTCTTCTGTAATTTTTCCATTTTCACTGTTAATTATGAGTCATTAAGAGTACAAGAGATAGCAAAAAAAGATATTGTGCAATTAAGACAACACACTAATGCAGGAAGTAAGAACCTTTCCCTCCATCTCAGATTGGGGGCACATAAGACTAAAGAGAGCTGTGCATCTGCTTATTGAAATAGGGAAGGGCAAGGACTGGGTGAACCCTTCATTCCCCCTCTCCACTTGCTGGCTCAGGGTTTGTAATTTACCACTGGTAAGGCATTTTCTGATTCAGGGAAGGAAATGTGATTCAGAGTCTTGTTTCTGAGTCAGTGCCTCTTGGGGCTTCTGCTGGAGTCAGTGCCGGCTCTAGCTTTTTGCCGCCCCAAGCAAAAAAAATTTTGGCTGCCCCCCCCCCCATACCAGTCCTGGGCTCCTCGCCGCACCCCCCTGCCACCCCAGCCCTGGGCTCTCCCTCACCACACGCACCCCCCTGCTGCCACAGCCCTGGGCTCTCCCTCACCACACGCACCCCCCTGCTGCCACAGCCCTGGGCTCTCTCCCCCCACACACACACCCTGCTGCCCCAGCTCTGGGCTCCCTCTTACCATTGCCCCCTCACACACACCTCCTGCTGCCCCAAGCCTGGGCTCCCCCCCTCCCACCCGCACCCTCCTTCTGCCACAGCCCTGGGTCACTGGTAACTCGCTCCCAGGGCGGGTTATTCAGCAGGAATTTTAGATGTGCACAGAACATAGACAGGATTGGTTCCCATATGGTTACAGAACTGCAGTAAAGTGGAACAATTTTCAGCTTGTATGATTGGAGGATATCTGGATGCATATTATAAGACTGTCCTACATAAATGAGGAAAAGTTGAGGTGCCTTTATTATTATTTTGTTCCACTCTTTCTTTCTATGGGGAATTTGCCAATGCAATATCACTGTCTTCCTTTTAAACAAAGGAACAAACAAAAAGGCAATGGCTGTTGAAAATAGCAATTCCAGTCCTAATAACCACTGGGAAGCATTTCTTGCTCAATTTTATCCTACTTTTTCTACAGCAAGTTACAGTGGATCAGTATATTTGATTTGGGAGAAATGAAGTAACAGCTGCCCAAACTGAGCTTGAGCACTCCTGAATTTTGAGGTGTTCAAATCTGGAAGGCGGGGGGGGGCTGTGACTTCGCACGGGAGCACGGCAGCATGCATGCAGCAGCGTGTCTGGCGCTGCGCGAAGCCAGACACGCTGATCTGAGTGGCACGGTAAGGGGGCTGGAGGGTTGGAGAAGGGGTAAAGGGTTCCAGGGGGGGGCAGTCAAGGGACAGGGAGCAGGGGGGGGTGGGGGGGGGCGGGGGTTCGGGGGGGCAGTCAGGGGCAGAGAGAAGGGGAGGTTAGATGGGTCAGAGGTTCGGGGGGGCAGTCAGGGGACAGGCAGCAGTTGGATAGGCATGGGAGTCCCAGGGGTTTGTCAGGGGACAGGTAGGGGGTGGAGTCCTAGGGGAGGAGTTGGGGGGCATCTCAGGAGGGGACAGTTGGGGACAAGGACCAGTGGGGCATAGATAGGGA
Source organism: Trachemys scripta elegans (assembly GCF_013100865.1). Lineage (NCBI taxonomy): Eukaryota > Metazoa > Chordata > Testudines > Emydidae > Trachemys > Trachemys scripta. The sequence continues at coordinate 126,283,926 of NC_048300.1, read as the reverse complement.
GTGGGGTCCCGGGAGGGGGCAATCAGGGGACAAGGATCAGTGGGGCTTAGATAGGGGGTGGGGTCCTGGGGGGCAGGGTTCCCGGGAGGGGGTGATCAGGGGACAGGGAGCAGGGCTGGCTCTATAGGCAGGGAGCTAACCAAGGAACTACAGCTTCCAGGGCCCCCTGTTGGTTCCATGCTGGATCCCTGCCGCTCCTGCAAATGGGCTGCCCCAAGCACCTGCTTGCTTTGCTGGTGCCTAGAACCGCCCCTGGCTGGAGTGCTACAACATACATACCTCCCTGCTCTAGGCTGTGCCTAAAATCAAGATCTAGCCTTATAGCAGGAGTAGTAGCAACTGGCTGCTGTTCTTAAGGTTGCAATATGATTTCCCCCACCCTCAATGCTCATAACTTCACAAAGCTGAAATTTTCAGTTTGTTCTCTGCCTCAAGGCCAATATATTTTAAACTTTGAGCTCGAACAGTTCAGTCATTTCTGAGACAGACAAGAGTGAAAGAGACACACTTCCCCCAGTCTAAAAAGAAAACTCTTGTGACCGTTTTTGAACAGGGCTAGAGAGTATTCCTTATGCAGCCTTAATTGATCACTTTTTGCTCCATTTTTGTTTCAATGTTGTTTTTAAAAGGAAACATTTGCCTCTGAGCCCATCCTTTTTGGAAGGTGGTGCTTTTTCCATCTAGAACGGAAAAACAACAAACAAAAAAAGGCAAGTCTTTTGAGACACCCCTCACCTTTCCCGTTTCCATTATGTAATCCTGGAGTAGTATCATCTTTGCTACAACTTGTTCTCTTTTTGACCGGGTTGCCTATAGCTTGCACCTTTCTTTGCAAATGTATGTCCTGGTGACATCAAAACCAGGTTCAGGCAAAATCTAGAATCATGGTCTAGTCCAGGGCACTGGACTAAGCATCAGGACATTAGATTTCTATTCTGGACTCTGCCACTGAGCTGGTGTGTGACCTCACAAGTCACTTCACTTCTCTGGACCTCAATTTCCCCATCTGTAAAATGTGAATAATGACACTTTCCCTCCTTAGTAAAGTGCTTTGGGATCTACTGATAAGAGCTAAGTATTGTCATTATATCAGATTGGTGCTGGAATAACCGCCAACATTAATGGAGTGACATGTTGACTTCTTCTAGCTTCATATTTTCCCCTTTTATAATATAATTTAAAACATTATATTCAAAAACATTCAACTAATGTTGAAGTTTAAATGATAAACAGACACAATTAATTCCCAAACCAAAGCAGACATTCTTTCCTTAATCCACTCCATTACAAGGGTGTCAAGGAACTGCACATATTACTAGTTAACCCCCTCTGTATTAACAGTGGTTACCACCTGCATTTCTCTACCCTCTCTGGTAATGCCAGTGGTTAATACAGTACCACACAGCCTCCTAAAAGCAACATATCATTTATTTAGAACAAAAGCATTTCAAGAAAACAGATCTTAAAATAACAAATAGATGGTACCCATTCCTAGCTTACTGAAGGTCTATGTGTCTTTCACATGGAGATCCTGGTAGGTCTACACTTCCTATAGACATCCCTCCCCCCGCAAACCTTAGGGTCTGAGTAGAATCATAGAATATCAGGGTTGGAAGGGACCTCAGGAGATCATCTAGTCCAACCCCCTGCTCAAAGCAGGACCAATTCCCAACTAAATCATCCCAGCCAGGGCTTTGTCAAGTCTGACCTTAAAAAAAAGTAGCATCATCTGTTCCCTTAACTCATAAATCTAGTTCCCTCGCTTGGGTTTGCAGTGTGTCCTCTAAAAGCTGCTCAGTCTTTTTGACCCCCTCCCCACCCCCGCTTCCTTGAGACCAGGTCTGTGATCTGTTAGTTCCCAGCATTCGAAAAACAAAGCTTGTAATTTGTTGGAGACAATATGTACACTCCTCGAAGCTAATAGCTTTCCCCATTGTCTTCTAAGTTTGTGCTGCCGTGTTCTTTTCTTGGAGCTATCTTCTTCCTCCTCCATTGAAATAAGTCCTGCATTGAAATAAATCAGTGAAGAATATAATAAACATTCCAGTAACCCTAGTATAGTTATGCAATCTATCTCATAACTAGATCACATGGCATTCATAGAATTATCACATTGCAACGGCACATTCACCACAAAAGCAGTGACCTAAATCTCATTGCAAAGTTCTTGCTAAACTAGTCATCCTGAACAGAAAGGATAGGCTAGAATCCCATTTTGTTACGTGTCTGTCTTTCTAAACTGAAGCCTTGTGTGGGGATTTAAGTGTTTCCATTGTTTAAGGGGAGAAAATCATTGCCTCTTGAATGTGAGAAGGTTCAGCCTGTGACAGGGTGAGAAATTAATTAATGTTTAAGTGACTAGCTTGCTGTGGCTCCGCTGTTGGCTCCCAGCGCTCTGTCACACAGCCCAAAGCAAATCCGTGAAGTCATGTTATAAATCTCTGCTGCAGTAAATTTCACAGGCCGAGTCTCCTTTCAGCCCAGGTCTCCTCTCCCCATCCCCCAATCCCCCAAGTTCAGTTATTTGAGAGTCATTGGTGTCATGAGCAGAGATGAAGAAGGAGAAAGGTAAATTGGAGACCACTGTCTCTCATTCTTATACCACCCTTCCCTCCTTGAGCATTACCCCCAGCTGGGGCTCAGACAACATGTAATCTCTTGTGGATGTGATGTCTGACCCGTCCCTGTGATGGAATGTACATTTCTTATTCAAACCTTCCCGTTGCTGGAGAATGGCTGCTTAAACCGGTGATAGCTAGCATGTGAGTGTGTCTTTGTCTCTGAAAAACTGGTTTTGGCCTGCGTTTCTTAACGTTGGAGCAGGTTATAACAATGCTATGCAACAGAATCTTATAACTTCACATACAATGTTGATACTCATATTATACCAGTACAATAGTGTTCAGCAGATTCTGAGTTTTCAAATGATACCTCACCAGGCATACTTTGTACAAAATATATCATAGTCTTGTAAAAGTGGTGACTATAATAGTAACTAGATTAAAAGGTTTAGGAAAGGTTAGTGAAAAGCAGACCTTATTGACAAAAAAAGGAAAACTCAGTTATAGGCCCACAGCTTAGCAGGATTCCAACATGAATAGTGACAATTTAAAAGTTCCCAAGGAACTCAATTCTCATGCTTCAGGGCATAAATTAATTGCCAGCTGATGTTAGGAAGGAATCTTCCCATGTACACTCACTCAATAAAGTACTGTACAATTGTCTGAGTGAATTCTGTAAAGATTAAATGGTTAGAGATCATCTTCCAAAGTATCAAGAAAAAGACAATCACCAAAAGTAGGAGAGTGGAATGAAAAAAGATTTCTCAATCTTTGTTTGACTGCATGTAAAGGTCTCCCCTTGACTGAACATTTGTAAGAGACTGTGGTGGGGACATCTTTTGAAGAACATAAAAATTGATAAAAGTACCAGAGCAGCGTAAAGGAGCCCTAAAAACCCCAGATCAAGCGAGGGGAGAATTCCCTGGTGCAAGAATTTAGGAAGACAGCTACAGGCTATTCTTGGGCTAGGTCTACACTACCCGCCTGAATCGGCGGGTAGAAATCGACCTCTCGGGGATCGATTTATCGCGTCCCGATGGGACGCGACAATCGATCCCCGAATCGAAGCTCTTACTCCACCAGCGGAGGTGGGAGTAAGCGCCGTCGACAGGAAGCCGCAGAGGTCGATTTTGCCGCCGTCCTCACAGCGGGGTAAGTCGGCTGCGATACGTCGAATTCAGCTACGCTATTCACGTAGCTGAATTTGCGTATCTTAAATCGACTCCCCCCTGTAGTGTAGATGTAGCCTTAGAGGACATCCTCATAAGTCCTGGCATAGAGGCTATGCTAGGAGCAGGACTGGGAGTGTGAGGGTTCTGTGAATGCTGGGGCTGCAGCATATAGAACTGAGGAGATTGCTGGCAACATGTCTGCCCATAGGCTGGTAAGGACAGGCTACTCTAACATACACAGCCTTTGGGGGATGACTAAATTACTTCAGGGGCCTCTTCAGCTCCTGTTGCAGCACAGACTCAGGACTTCACAAAGGTGGTTTAAAGCCACCATAGCTGTCATATTTGGATTCAGCAGAGAAGGAGATAGAGACACAGACACAGAGGAGCTCATTTAAACACAGCTAGCAGCCGTGGGAAACCTTTATCATTCTGTCTGCAAAACTGAAACCAACACAAAACTGAGGCTTTTCACTGGGGAAGGTGCTCGAATATGTAAAGGGACAGGACATCACAATAGCCCCCTCCCCTTGCAAATCTTAACCAATGTGAGGCCAGGTATAAACAGCGTTTTCCTTTGCTCGCGTGCAGGTTTGGATCCAATTAGGTTGTAGCAAAAACACAGGAAATCTCCATGGATGCCCTAGGCTCTTTTATTCCTCAGATAGGTTGGTCTGCAGCAGAGATAGCATCTGTAACACTGCTCTACAGCCAAAATGCTTCTGAAATAAATGTAGTTAAACTTTACTAATTCTGGGTCACTGAGAACAAAAATGATGCTTAAAATTGTTGATTGGCTCTAGTTTTCAAGATATGCTATTGGGTCAGTATATATGACCCTTGACTTGGGAATGGCGGAGGATAAGTGAGTTAAAGGGAAGGGATCTCAATTTAAACCAGAAATGACTAAAATACATCTTTGACTGGATCTATGAATAAATCTATGACTGGGTTTGGACAGTACTTGCTTTTTAGGCAAAACAATGAATGATGCAATCTGAAGCTGGTATTGCGTCATACATGATATGAATTGCATCATGTTATTCCTAGAAGTCATGGATGATGCAATCATAACCAAGCTTACATCGCTCTGCTGAACAAATTGCCCTATATCAGCTCTAGAAATCATACAGTGTCGTGCTCTCTTATTTGTCAGTGTTTGATTTTTGCAAAGGGACACATTTCTGTTTAGCCAAAGTGAGCAGAGATGCCTCGTACTTGTGTGAACAGTGCAGGCAACTTCTGCTGTGTTTGTGGTGAAGTGACTTTTGCATCACAAAAGCGCAATATAACCACTATGGTTAAGAAAGCTCATCACCTTTATTTTGGTTGCAAAATTGGAGCTCAGGACAAGAGGTGGGCCCCACACATAAGCTGCAACACTTGTGCAACAAATCTTCGCCAGTGGTTGAACAGGAAAAGGAAATCTATGCCTTTTGCAGTGCCAATGATTTGGAGAGAGCCAACAGCTCATACCAGCAATTGTTACTTCTGCATGCTGCCTCCAGTTGGGAAAGGTGTGTCAAAGAAGAAAAAGTGGACTGTGCATTATCCAAACATTCCACCAGCTATACGCCCAGTACCCCATGGAGAAGGACTGCCGGTTCCTGATGCACCAGAATCATTCTCACCTGAGTGAGACGAGGAAGAGGAAGAGGATGAAACTTCTGCAAAAGTTGATGTGTAGGGTCTGCTGCACAGATCCCACTATAGGAGTAGAGCCATTCTGTATACTCCTATATGTCTACACTACAAAATTAGGTCGAATTTATAGAAGCCGGTTTTATAGAAATCGGTTTTATACAGTCGATTGTGTGTGTCCCCACATAAAATGCTCTAAGTGCATTAAGTCGGCGGATCGCGTCCACAGTACCGAGGTTAGCGTCGACTTCCAGAGCGTTGCACTGTGGGTAGCTATCCCACCGTTCCCGCAGTCTCTGCCGCCCATTGGAATTCTGGGTTCAGATCCCAATGCCTGATGATACAAAAACAGTGTCGTGTGGGGTTCTGGGTACATGTCATCAGGCCCCTCCCCCTCCATCAGAGCAATGGCAGACAATCAATTCGCGCTTTTTTACCTGGGTTACCTGTGCAGACAACATACCACAGCAAGCATGGAGCCCGCTCAGCTCAGCTCACCATCACCATATGTCACCTGGGTGCCAGCAGACGTGGTACTGCATTACTACACAGCAGCAGCTAATTGCCTTTTGGCAGTAGACGGTGTAGTATGACTGGTAGCCGTCATCAGCTATCTGGGTGCTGGCAGACGTGGGGCTGCATTGCTATACAGCAACAGTTCCTTGCCTTTTGGCAGTAGATGGTGTATTACAATTGATATCCGTCATCGTCATATTCCTCAGTGAGTTTGATCAGAGGCACCTGGGCAGACATGTTTTGTCTCTTGGAGACTCAGTCCTGCCGGCAGTCCTATTGAACTGTCTTGACGATGATGGCTAGCAGTTGTAGTACAGCATCTTCTGCCAAGCACCCAGAAGATGCCGATGGCTATCAGTCATGCTGCACCGTCTGCTGCCAGCTTAAGATATAAAAAATAGATGGAACAGATTTGTTCTGTATTCATTTGCTTCCCCCTCCCTCCGTGAAATCAACGGCCTGCTAAACCCAAGGTTTTGAGTTCAATCTTTGGGGGGGCCATTCTGTGTCACAGTTGTTTATGTTTCTCCCTGATGCACAGCCACCTTTGTTGATTTTAATTCCCTGTACCTGTAAGCCATGTCATCACTCGCCCCTCCCTCCCTCTGTCAGACAATAGTTTCGTGCCTTTTTTCTGCCCAGACGCCATAGCACTGGGATCATGGAGCCCGCTCAGATCACCGCGGCAATTATGAGCACTATGAACACCATGCGCATTGTCCTGGAGTATATGCAGAGCCAGAACATGCCATAGCAAAACCAGGCGAAGAGGCGATTGCAGAGCGGTGACGAGAGTGATGAGGAAATTGACATGGACATAGACCTCTCACAAAGTACAGGCCCCAGCAATGTGCAAATCATGGTGTTACTGGGGCAGGTTCATGCCATGGAACGCCGATTCTGGGCCTGGGAAACAAGCACAGACTGGTGGGACCGCATTGTGTTGCAGGTGTGGGACGATTCCCAGTGGCTGCGAAACTTTTGCATGCATAAGGCCACTTTCCTGGAACTTTGTGACTTGCTTTCCCCTGCCCTGAAGCGCCAGAATACCAGGATGGGAGTAGCCCTCACAGTTGAGAAGCAAGTGACGATAGCCCTGTGGAAGCTTGCAACGCCAGACAGCTACCGGTCAGTCAGGAATCAATTTGGAGTGGGCAAATCTACTGTGGGGGCTGCTGTGATCCAAGTAGCCAACTCAATCAAAGACATGCTGATATCAAGGGTAGTGACTCTGGGAAACGTGCAGGTCCTAGTGGATGGCTTTGCTGCAATGGGATTCCCAAACTGTGGTGGGGCGATAGATGGAACCCATATACCTATCTTGTCACCGGAGCACCAAGCCACTGAGTACATAAACCGCAAGGGGTACTTTTCAATGCTGCTGCAAGCCCTGGTGGATCACAAGGGATGTTTCACTAACATCAACGCGGGATGGCTGGGAAAGGTACATGATGCTCGCGTCTTCAGGAACTCTGGTCTGTTTCAAAAGCTGGAGGAAGGGACTTTCTTCCCAGACCAGAAAATAACCGTTGGGGATGTTGAAATGCCTATCGTTATCCTTGGGGACCCAGCCTACCCCTTAATGCCATGGATCATGAAGCCATACACAGGCAGCCTGGACAGTAGTCAGGACCTGTTCAACTATAAGCTGAGCAAGTGCCGAATGGTGGTGGAATGTGCATTTGGACGTTTAAAAGCGTGCTGGCACAGTTTACTGACTCAGATAGACCTCAGCGAAGCCAATATTCCAATTGTTATTGCTGCTTGCTGTGCGCTCCACAATATCTGTGAGAGTAAGGGGGAGACATTTATAGCGGGGTGGGAGGTTGAGGCAAATCGCCTGGCCGCTGATTACATGCAGCTAGACACCAGGGCGGTTAGAAGAGTACATCAGGGCACAGTGCGCATTAGAGAAGCTTTGAAAACGAGTTTTGTGACTGGCCAGGGTATGGTGTGAAACTTCTGTTTGTTTCTCCTTGATGAACCCTCTGCCTCCCCCCCCCCCCCCCCCCCCCGGTTCATTCTACTTCCCTGTAAACTAACCACCCTCCTCTCCCCCCTTCGAGCACCGCTTGCAGAGGCAATAAAGTCATTGTTACTTCACATTCATGCATTCTTTATTAATTCATTACACAACTAGGGGGATAACTGCCAACGTAGCCCGGGAGGGGTGGGGAAGGAGGGAAGGAAAAGGACACACTGCAGTTTAAAACTTTAAAACTTTAACACTTATTGAAGGCCAGCCTTCTGATGCTCGGGCAATCATCTGGGGTGGAGTGACTGGGTGGCCGGAGGCCCCCACACCGTGTTCTTGGACATCTGGGTGAGGAGGCTATGGAACTTGGGGAGGAGGGCTGTTGGTTACACAGGGGCTGTAGCGGCGGTCTCTGCTCCTGCTGCCTTTCCTGCAGCTCAACCATACACTGGAGCATATCAGTTTGATGCTCTAGCAGCCAGAGCATCGACTCTTGCCTTCTGTCAGCAAGCTGACACCACCTATCCTCTTCAGCCCGCCACTTGCTCTCTTCAGCCCGCCACCTCTCCTCTCGTTCATATTGTGCTTTTTTGCACTCTGACATTGACTGCCTCCATGCATTCTGCTGTGCTCTGTCAGTGTGGGAGGACATCTGGAGTGCCGAGAACATATCATCCCGAGTCCATTTTCTCCTTCTAATCTTCACTAGCCTCTGTGAAGGAGAAACATTTGCAGCTGGTGGAGGAGAAGGGAGAGGTGGTTAAAAAAAGACACATTTTAGAGAACAATGGGTACACTCTTTCACATGAAATTTTGCTGTTCACATTACACAGCACATGTTCTTTCATTACAAGGTCGCATTTTTCCTCTTATATTGAGGGCCTGCCGGTTTGGTGTGAGAGATCACTCATGCAGTGCCAGGCAACAGATTTCGGCTTGCAGGCAGCCATGGTAAGCCACAGTCTTTTGGCTTTTTTAACCTTCTTAACATGTGGGAATGGTTTCAAACAGTAGCGCCCTCATTTCCCATACCAAGCACCCATTGGGTTGGCCATTTAAAATGTGTTTGCAATGTAAAAGGAGGGGCTGCAGTTTCCGGGTTAACATGCAGCACAAACCCAACTACCCCACACACACACACACCCAATTCTCTGGGATGATCATTCACCCCTCCCGCCTACCGCGTGGCTAACAGCGGAGAACATTTCTGTTCAGCCGAGCAGGAATGGGTACCTCTGAATGTCCCCTTAATAAAATCATCCCATTTCAACCAGGTGACCGTGAATGATATCATTATCTTGAGGATAACAAAGAGAGATAAGGAATGGATGTTGTCTGCATGCCAGCAAACACCATAACCATACGCTGCCATGCTTTTTTATGCAATGACTCCAGACTACGTGCTACTGGCCTGGCGTGGTAAAGTGTCCTACCATGGTGGATGGGATAAGGCAGCCTCCCCCCAGAAACCTTTTGCAAAGGCTTTGGGAGTACATGAAGGAGAGCTTTCTGGAGATGTCCCTGGAGGATTTCCGCTCCATCCCCATACACGTTAACAGACTTTTCCAGTAGCTGTACTGGCCGCGATTGCCAGGGCAAATTAATCATTAATCATTAAACACGCTTGCTTTTAAACCCTGTGTAATATTTACAAAGGTACACTCACCAGAGGTCCCTTGTGTGCCCTCAGGGTCTGGGAGCACGCCTTGGGTGAGTTCGGGCGTTACTGGTTCCAGGTCCAGGGTGATAAACATATCCTGGCTGTTGGGGAAACCGGTTTCTCCGCTTCCTTGCTGTGAGCTATCTTCATTGTCTTCATCATCATCTTCCTCGTACCCCGAATCCGCTTCCCTGTTGCGTAATTCTCCATTGATGGAGTCAAAGCACATGGTTGGGGTAGTAGTAGCTGCACCCCCTAGCATGGCATGCAGCTCCGCGTAGAAGCAGCATGTCTGCGGCTCTGCCCTGGACCTTCCGTTTGCCTCTCTGGCTTTGTGGTAGGCTTACCTTAGTTTCTTAATTTTCACGCGGCACTGCTGTGCGTCCCTGTTATGGCCCCTGTCCTTCATGGCCTTTGAGACTTTTTCTAATATTTTGCCATTTCGTTTACTGCTACAGAGTTCAGCTAGCACTGATTCATCTCCTCACACAGCGAGCTGATCCCGTACCTCCCGTGCTGTCCATGCTGGAGCTCTTTTGCAATCCTGGGACTCCATCATGGTTACCTGTGCTGATGAGCTCTGCGTGGTCACCTGTGCTCTCCACGCTGGACAAACAGGAAATGAAATTCAAAAGTTCGCGGGGCTTTTCCTGTCTGCCTGGTCAGTGCATCTGAGTTGAGAGTGCTGTCCAGAGCGGTCACAATGAAGCACTGTGGGATAGCTCCCGGAGGCCAATAACGTTGAATTCTGTCCACACTACCCCAAATCCGACCCGCAAAGGCCGATTTTAGCGCTAATCCCCTCGTCGGAGGTGGAGTAAAGAAACCGGTTTAAAGGGCCCTTTAAGTCGAAAAAAAGGACTTCGTCTTGTGGACGTGTCCAGGCTTAATTCGATTTAATGCTGCTAAATTCGACCTAAACTCATAGTGTAGACCAGGCCTTAGTCAGCTAAAACTACCAACTTCAATTTTGAAGTTGTAACACTCAGCCCCACCTTCTCTAGTAAAACATTTGACAAGGAGAGGAGGGGAAAAAATTCCTTTCAAAGAGCATGTGTGAAATGATGCATTTTAGGGTATTGTAAAAGTATCAAGAAAAAATAAATTGGAAGCCCACTACTTCTCTGGGAAAGTAGGAGGCACCTTAAAGATAAACAAGAGCATTCAGCCCATATTTAGCACGTTTTCTGTCTCTGTATTGTCTTTCACTTAAGATGAACAAGATCAAAACATAGCTATTGTTATTCCAATTCCATTTTTCAAGCACTTTTATTCCCTTTGTTGAGAACATGGACACTATGCTGTCTTTATTGTGATATAACTTTGGTTTATGATGATGATTCAAGGACTAGATGCAGCTCTATAGTCTTATGATTCCATTCTTACCACTTCAGAGTAACCCAGTTTTGCAGTAAAACATTTCTTGGTTTTGTTTATTTTTAATGAGGTGGCAAATTCTAAACAAGGCACAAGGAGACAGAAGTGCTACTCCACTCACACTGCAAATAGTCACTAGAAAAGCGATACTTCTTCCCTTTGGAGACTATTCTAGGCACCATGCTGCTAAGTAACCAGGAGAGAAGGGAGGGAGCTCCCTACTGGCTTCCATTCTGATGGGGGAGGGGGTTATACTCAGAGAACTTTTTCATAGGAAAAAAAATTGTTTTGCAACCTGTTTTAGTAAAGATTAAATGGACAATGGAGACCGAACCAGCCTATTTCTCTAGTAATGGATTGCTTGGCAAGTTTTATATACAGACACTCCCCAGGTTGCGCAAACCTGACTTATGGAAAAAGTTCCGTAAGTTCCATAAGCGCCTTTTTTTTCCCCCGTAATTGTCGGAGATACATTCCCAACTTACGCAAAACTTGACCTACGCAAGGCGTTCTGGACCGGAACACTTGCGTAAGTCGGGGAGCTTCTGTACTCAGGCTATGTCTACACTGCGGTGTAAGCCTAGGTTCAAACTCAGGCCCAAGCCTAACCACCCTTCCATTTACACACAAATTGCACTAACCCAGGACTTGGACCCAGGGGATGAGGGTCCAAACCTGAGTCAAGCCAGAAGCCAGGACCCAAGGTTCAAGTCCTATTGCTTTGCAGTGTAAAACCAGCCTCACCAGAGTTGTGCTCCGGGAATCCACCAAAAGTATCCCACAGGCCAGCTTTCTTTGTCCTCTAGACAGCCAAGTTTGGTGCACAGTCAAGTTTTCACTCATAGCACCATGAACAAAAGTCTAGAGATGGCACTAGGGATGTGTCTACACTGCATTAAAACACCCGCAGCTGGCCTGTGTCTGTCAGCTGACTCAGGCCCATGAGGCTCAGGCTGTGTGGCTATGAAGTTGCAGTGTAGACATTCAGGCTCGGGCTGGAGTCTGGGCTCTGGGATCCTCCCCTCACTCAGGGGGTCCCTGAGTCTGGGCTCCAGCCTGCGTACAAATGTCTACGCAGCAATTTTATAACCTCACTGCCTGTCTTGGGGCAGCTGTGGGTATTTTATTGCAATGTAGACATACTCTAGGAATTCTGGGACTGTGTGGTTGGACTCAGGCCTGCATAATGCAGTGGAGACTCTGGAGTCCCACGTTGGGATGCAGAGTCCAACAATTCCTAACATGGGGTTACAAATGAGTGTAGACATTCAAGTCATAGGTTAACAAACCCAGGGTCTGCTAACTTGAGTTCTACTAACCCTGGGCTTACATGGTAGTGTAGACATACCCCCAGGGCAGTCTAACTCCCAGTGAAGTCAGTGGAAGTGTTCCTCATCACTAACAGTTAGGCTGTAGATGTGCTGAGACCACTGTCTATCATGCTGAGCAATATTATCTCACTGTTGCCTTGTACTCCCCCATCTGTCTGTGTCCATCTATCGGGTATTGTCTTATACTTAGATTTTAAGCTCTCTGAGGCAGGGACCATCTTTCTGTTCTATGTTTGTACAGCATCTGGCACAGTATGGTTCTGGTCCAGGACTAGAAGTCCTAAGTGCTACAGTAATACAAATAAGAAATAATAACAAGAAGAAAAAGCAACTAAACAATAGCATAAGTAGCAGAGTGATGTGTGGGAGATGCCCAGCTGACTTTGGGGGGGGGGGGGGCAGAAGCCTGGGTTTCCATTTCACACAAGAAGGCCTGGATTCAAATGGAGTTTTCAGCTTGATGATTTATTGGAACCTGTTTGGGGTTCTTTTATCCTCAACAGTTAATTATTACAGAAGCTAATTACTTTGTTGTACAAATGTGGCGTGGTGTTTTCTGGTAGCATGTGGCTGGCAGATCTTAGAGATAGATCTTTTACCCTGAAAGCAAAAATGAAGATACATTTGTGTATCTGTTGACATGGGGTTACTTCACCACGTCTCAAGTTTGGCCTATTTTTTTCAAATTAAATAGCCAAAACCTTGCAATTAAATGCAAAACTACCATAAAAAGAAAAGAGAGAGAGATAGAAACACATACTATACAAAATGTTTCAAGTTAATGTGTACAGTTTTTACAATGCTCAATATTTTTCGTGATGGCTAGCATACCTTTTCTTACTAAGGTTAGATCATAAGAACATAAGAAGGGTCCTAGTGGGTCGTACCAATGATCCATCTAGTCCAGTATCCAGTCTTCTAATAGGAGCTGGTGCCACATGCTTCAGAGGGAATGACCAGAACAGGGCACTTTATTGATTGATCCATGCCCTTTAAATAAGATCAGCGGTTTATTTAAACTCATAAAATTACCAGCTCAGACATGAACTACGGACCCTGAATGATCAGCACAGTCCCCACTCCCCAACATCCCACCGCTTTCATAACCACCCCCAATCATCCCACCATCTCACACATCCTTCCAGTTATCCCACTATTACCAGAAGTACAGCCCCCTCTCTATCACACGGTTACCATTATACTCTTCCTCATCACACCATCCACATCTTTGCTTTGTCCTTCTCATAAACACAGACAACTTCCCAACCACCACACAAGCCATGTCACCACAGTTCTTCTCTTCATCATCACACCATCTAGACAAGCTACATAATTATGGTGTTGCACAATGGGACACTTCCTGATTGAAGGTAATTCTTATATAGTACTTTGTTCCCTAGGATAAGTTTTCCTCTCCACTTTTACATATGTTTATAAACAGATGGCGTTCCCTCCTTGTTCCTTATTCACACACACAAAGGTTATGTTCTAATCTTATCCCCTTCCTGGTGTTTCCTGTCATATTCATAACTAACAAATTCAAGCTGAGTTTAGTGGTTTCTCTGGTTGTGTCCTGCCTGGCTGCTTTGTATACTGCTATCGTGCCCTGCCTTAGAGACACAAACACTTTTATACTCCTGGGTTCGATATAAAACCCATCTGGTATGACTTTCAAGGTAAGTCAGCAAAATAGCTTTGCATGTCTATGCACAGTCTTAGAATCTGACGTGTTGTTGCAATGTCTTTATAATTCAATCATCAGCATAAATGAAAACTGCTTCCCATTTTCAATATTCAGAATAGAAATACAAGGAACCAAAAAATGTACATCAATTTTGCTAATATGACATTCCAATAATTCTCATCCTACAAAAATGGCCCTTGCCCATCTCAGCAAAGACCTAGCAGCAGAGTGCTGTAGTGGAGTCCCATATTACCAAGTTTCCATTCTTTTACAAAGCACATACATTGCTTTGCTATCAGTATTAAACTAATACTCCTGGGCCACTGTGCATGCAGAATTTGTGCAGAAATTAATGTTTTTGCGCAAAATTTCCTTTTACTCCACACAAATGGGCAGCAGAACTGCTGGCTGCCACTAGGGGCCACTGGATCTGATGGAGCACAACTCTCAAGTAGAAGACACTGCCAGGGGGAAGGGGAGGGATCTGGCAATTTCCCAGCAGCTGCAGTTCTCAGCATACCCTGAAGGAAGAAGGTGGCATGTAGGAATCTCCACACAACCCTGGAACCCAACATCAGGCTGGCTGTTTCTCCTTCTGGATTCCTGGAGTCTGGGGGGGAGGGGAGAGGAAGTGTGAGTGTCTGGGCTTGGGGGGACTGCAGCTGGGGTCTGGGGATATATGAGAGTGTCTGAGCTGGGGGGGGCACCCCACAGCTGGGTTCTGGGTAGGGTTATCATTCGTCCGGATTCCCCTGGACATGTCCGGCTTTTTTGAGTTAAAAATAGCATCCAGGGGGAATTTGTCAATGTCCGGACTTCCCCCCCCATGCAGAGCGTGCACGGCTTACAGAGCAGCCGGCCGGATCATGCCACTCGCACGGGCTCCAGCAGCCAGAGCCCTTCCTTCACTTCCCCCTCCTCTCCCCTGAAACCTGAGACCAGTCCCCTCCTCTCTCTCCCTCCCCCTCCCTCCCTGCATTAGCAGATCGCCGGCCGGCCGTTCGCTTCGGCCTCCCACAGTCTGGAGCTCCGACCCTGCTCCCCTCCCCCACTTCCGAGCACGCTGCTCTGCAGCACAGTAAGGGGGCCGGGGGTCAGAGAAGTGGCAGGGAGGTTCTGGGGGGGTGGGGGGTAGTCAAGAGACAGGGAGCAGGGGGGAGGGTTGGATGGGTCAGGAGTTCGGGGGGGGGGCTGTCTGGGGGTTGGGAGTGTAAGGTTTTGGGCAGTCAGGGTACAGATGGGGGGAGTCTCAGGAGGGGGCAGTTAGGGGACAAAGCACAGGGAGGCTGAGGTAGGGGGTGGGGTTCTGGAGGGCAGTTAGGAGCAGGGGTCCCAGGAGGGGACCCCTGCTTTCTGCGGGGGGTGGATAAGGTTTTGGGCAGTCAGGGTACAGGTAGGAGGTAGGGTCCTGGGGGGCAGTTAGGGAGAGGGGTCTTAGGAAGGGGCAATTAGGAGATAAGGAACAGGGAGGCTTAGGTAGGGGGTGGGGTTCTGGAGGGCAGTTAGGAGCAGGGGTCCCAGGAGGGGGCAGTCAGGGGACAGGGAGCAGAGGGGTTTAAGATGGGTCAGGAGTTCTGGGGGGGCTGTCAGGGGGTGGGGGTGTGGATAAGGGTTGGGGCAGTCAGGGGACAGGTAGGGGGTAGAGTCCTAGGGGGCCAGTTAGGATGTGGGGAAGGTCTCAGGAGGGGGCAGTCAGGGGACAAGAGGCAGGGAGGATTAGGGAGGGGGTGTAGTCCTGGGGGGCAGTTAGGGGCAGGGGTCCCAGGAGGGGGCAGTCAGGGGACAAAGAGTGGGGGGAGGGTTGGGGGTTCTGAGGGGGCAGGAAGTGGGAGGGAGTGGAAGGGGCAGGGGCGGGGCTAGGACAGGATGGGGGCGGGGCTAGGGCGGGGCTCCTCCCGTCCTCTTTTTGATTGTTGAAATATGGTAACCCTAGTTCTGGGGGAGTGGGTGTCTGGGCCCCTGGCAGGGCTCTGGAGGGAAGGGGGCAGAGAAACAGGAACTGGGTTGTCATAGGGGTTTCCTTAACTCTACTCCTGGAGAAATTTTTGTGTCTGTACTGTTACAGACATAGTTGCTGATAGCTATTTTGAAATAAATTACCAAAATAATTGAAACTGGCATGATTATATGGTGTTATTTTGACAAATAAAATATGCAGAATTTTAAAATATTGTGCACAGAATTTTTAATTTGTTGGTGCTGAATTTTTAATTTTTTTGGCACAGAATTCCCCCAGGAGTAAACTAGGGAATAAACGCCAGAGGAAAGTAGTGGAGGTCTCATTGATACTATTTTCACAACCAGACTAAACAAAACACTAGAAAATGTACCAAATTACACAATCCTGCAACCACAGGGAGGTGAACTAGGTGTCCTTCTACATCTTTCCCATCGCTAGACTTCTGGCCTCCAGCCTTTAGATCCAGCTGAGTTCCACTGCCTGAAGGAACTAAGAAGTGGGGGGATGCAAAGGTGCTTTTACATCACTGTTGTGGTCCCCCAACCCTCAGCCTTGGGGCTGTTGTAAATTATGATGGCTTTAAATGGCTCCCGAGGGACTGTTACAGCAGCCATGGATTGCCCGAGTGCTCCAGCCATGCGGCCTCCTACATCTCCTTAATCAGGGGGTTGGAATGGGTAAAGTAGAACCAGTTATGCTGCCTCTATGTCTGCTCAGGATTCCCTCATGCTTAAGGAATCTCCAGCTGCCCATTCAGCTCACCATTTGATCTTTCTGTGCCGCTCTGGCAGTACACAGGGGCTGGAGTGTAGGCCAGGATCTGGTGAGATGATTCTGTAATACATTTATCTCTATTATATTAAGTGCTGTCATGTAATTAAAACTGAAGTTACACTTGTCAAAATAAAGAAAGTACACATTTTGATGCAATATCTTGTTTTTGAAAAATGTCATTCGTTCACTTCATCGCTAATTCACAAAATTCATGACCTACCCGGGCTCTCACAGACATTAGTATGAACTGACAATTTCCTTTCCAGATAAAAAGCACAGGTATAATTTAGAGATAGTGTAAAAATATCTTTTAAATGTCCTTGAACCACTCGGTAGCCCCCCATGCTCTGTAACGAAGCCCAATGGTCAGCCACTAAATTACCTCGCCCTAGGTAAGAAATGAGAAACTCTGAAAGCTATTGAACAGTAAATTTTCACAGCAGATGAGCACAGATATGGTTAGCACAGGGGTTTCTGTTACTGTCATGTATCAGGAAAATGGACAGTGTTCAATGGCTCTCAGCATCATGCTTCTGTGGTTTGTCTGGGCTGCTTCTTTTTTCCCTTTGCTTTAATTTGTTGTGTTCATGTATTCTGCATACTATAAAAAGAACCCGATCGTATCCCTGTAAGAGATCACTCAAGAGGACTTGACCCGACACTGTTCTGCAGATCTTACATTACTATAGCCTTCAAAAAGGGCTCTTGATCCCGGAGTAACCATTCATAAGCAAGGATCCCAGTTTTCCCTGATTTAAAAAAAAAAAAAAAGTTCTCCAATAAGAAAACATAATAATCCATGTTTTTCTGCAATTAAAATGAAACACTGAATTTTAGTTTCCTTAGTCAGAATATATATGGGTGTTAGTTTAACATGATGTTTTACTGACATACAGTAGAACTAGGGTGACCATATTTCCCTATGCTGAATACGGGACACCTGGTAAAATTACTCATATTCAAGCAAGTTCAATGGCAATCAGGCAGAACTATGCAGTAGAAACATTCAAATTAATGTCAAGTTGACTGAGAAATACTGCATAGTTGGATTATTTGTATTTACCTTCTTATCTTTAAGGTTTTAGGGTTCACACGGGAAGGGGTGACACACACACCCCTACCCCCTTCCCATGGGAAGAAGTGACATACACACACTCCCGTACACCTCTCTCACACGGGGGATGGGGGGGGAGGTGACTGACCGACCAGACCCTCCCTGCCCGGCTCTCTGCCATCTATGCCTGGCTGGGCCCCTGAGATGGACCCGCCTCTCCTGCTACCTGGCAATACATGGCGGGCGGGGTGGAAAGACAGGGGACAGAGGGTCACATGCCCTCCCTCTCCAGATTTCTGCCAGGGGGTCACACCAGAATGTTCCCAGCAGCATCCTTTCAGCACTGTGTGGGAGGGAAGGGATGGGAGCTGCTTCCAGCCACAGGGGAGGATGGGGAGGAAGGGATGACCTGTCCTGTGTCTTTGCAGAGTTCATCTCTCCTCCCCCTCCCCCCGCCCCATGTATCTGGATGCAGCTTGTCCCTTCCTACCTGCACAGTGTCGAAAGTCAGCTAACACCTCTAGGCTGCTGCTGGCCACTGACATAACCCAGCCACCTCTGGCTATAGCACGGGCAGGAAGAGGTTAAGCCCTAAGGATGCATGGTGCACCAGTGCCCGGGGAATGTGACTGCAGGGACTTCAGCAAACCCGGCCAGGGAGGTGTCTCAGCAGGGGAGGGTGCCTACAGGAAGGAGCAGCCCCACACTCCGTAGAGGGAGGACCCAGGGCAGGCGGGAGGGGCAGGTGAACAGGGTGCTAAGCCCCTGCTCGGGGGCTGCTGTGAAGCCTGCAGGTTCGGGGCGTGAGCAGGCTGCAAATTGCTTCCCCCCACCACCACTCCAGAGCTGAGCTGAGGGGCGGAGAGGCTTCCCTGTGCCAGCGCTGTGTGGGGCTTTGGCACATGCAGGGCTTGGCTCCTCCTGGCCAGCACCCAAGGCTGGAGGGTCTTGGGCTATCCCAGGGCGCCGTCCCAGCCAGAGGCAGTGGAGGAAGGAAGGAACCTGACGGCCAAGCTGTTGGGGAGCTGAGCACTCTGACCAGGGGCTGGTTCTTCGCACAATGCTGGGAGTGGGATGTGCTCCACTGGGGAGGATATGGAGGAGCAGCAGGGCTTGGGTGGGGAGAGAAGGGGCAAAGCAGGGAGAGGACAGCAAGAGGAGGAGCATGCAAAGGGCCAATGGGTCGGCAGTAAGGCAACATGTAATGGGCCACCACCTGCCCACACTCACTAGCCACAGCAGGCCAGAAACGTGATGGGGGCGGGGCCCTGTTCCCCAAGAGTCGGCACGTAGTAGTGTCATCGGTGGTCGGAAAGGCTTCACAATAGAGTCCAGGACTGAAGAGAGGATGGAGTCCAGCACTGCAGCATCAGATTTGGAGGCAGTAACCAGGGCATAGTATATAAAGAAGGTATGTACCAAAACGATGTAGCAGCTCTGCAGATTTCTGAAATGGGATATTTCTAAGGAGAGCCATCGATGTAGATTGTGATCTAGCTGAGTATGCCAAAATGCTGATGGTGGTGGAATGTTGACAGCTTGGTAGCACACTATAATACACTTGGAAATGCATTTAGAGTCTCTGGGTACAAATGGTGGAACACTGACCTGTCTGAAAACAAAACAGTTTATTGGATTTATAAAATGGCTTAGTTCTATCCAGATAGAAGGATAATGCCCTGCTGACATTTAGAGCGTGGAGACCATTTACAAGTATGCAGTTTCAGAAAGAAAACTGGCAGTCATATGGTCTGATTTCAGGTGAAATGTGGAAGTTACTTAAGGGAGAAATCTGGGTTACAGACATAACAACATTTTATCTTTATAGAACATTGTGAAAGTGGGGTCTGCCCTTAAGGCCCCAATCTCTCCAACTCTGTGAGCTAACCTAATCACCACTAGGAAGGCTGTTTTCCTTGATAAATTCAATAAGAAGTAGATGGCCATTAGGGGTTTTGTGAGGCCTTTGAGAACCAAGCTCAGGTCCCAAGCAGGAGTAGGGACCTTTATCTATAGGAAGAGATTCCCCAAATCTTTTATGAATCTCAAATCTGCAGGGTGAGCAAACAAAAAAAAAACCCCTCAATAGTAGACTGGACATTGTCATCACCAACGAAGACCGGAAGAAGATCATCATGGTAGATGTCACAGTGCCCTTTGAAAACAGAACCCCGGCTTTCCACGACAACCGATCTCAAACCCTGGTGAAATACGCCCCTCTGGATGACACCCTGAGAGCTGGGGGCTATGAGGTCCAAATTCACGTGCTGATTGTCAGAGTCCTGTGTGCATGGGACTCCGGTAACGAGCGAGTGCTGAGAGAATGTGGAGACGGTCAACTCTACACTCAGCTGATGTGGCAACTCATGGTGTCAGATGCCATCAGGTGGTCGAGGGACATTTACATAGAACACATCACCAGACATCGGCAATACCAGGAGGGATGAGCTGGAGTGCCAATGAGAAGCGCAGTCAGGAAAGTAACTCAAATACTTTCCTGATGGACTGTTTTTTTCTCTAAATGGACAACATATCCTAAATTTTCAATTACTGAGGGACAATATTGCTTTCCGCCACCAACTCTCTGTATAACTTTTTTCATGAGTAATGTACCCGAATATATGGATGTTAGATATCTAAACTGTATTCTTAAATTCATTCACCTAAATTTGGGTTGTTGCTGATTATGCACAATATGTATTTTATGATTTTAAAAACAAACTTTGTATTTGTGGATAATCTAATCACTATACCCAGAGGTACACACATTCTTTTCTCAACCTACGTATTATAATTTTTTTAACATTATCTTTAATAAAAAATTTAAATCTGAAAAGCTGCTAGGGTTGCCAAATGAACTTTGATGGAACTAAGGGATAATCCTGACTTCTTAAGCTGTAGCAGGTACTCCAGAATGAGCTGAAGTGGAGCATATAAAGGAGCAGTATTGTGAAATTGAGACCAGAAGCCAATCTTGTCCACTTTTGAAGATAAGTAGTCCCAGTGGAAATTTTTCTACTATTTAAAAATACATATTGTACTATTGCAGAGCAGAACAGAATGACTCTAGCCCTGCAAACCATCCAGGAACCACGTCTTGAGGGGAAGAATGCCCAAGTTGGGATGCATCAGACATCCTGGAAGAGAACTTGAAGAATTGTTGGGAGATCTATCAGAGGATAGAACAGGGATCGGCAACCTTTGGCACGTGGCCTGCCAGGGTAAGCACCCTGGCAGGCCGGGCTGGTTTGTTTACCTGCCACATCCACAGGTTTGGCCGATCGCGGCTCCCACTGGCCGCGGTTCGCTGCTCCAGTCCAATGAGGGCTGCGGGAAGCGGCGGTGGGCCACGTGTCAAAGGTTGCCGATCCCTGGGATAGAGGGTGAGATGAAACAAGTAAGGGAACCATGTTTGCCTTGACCATGTTGAGGCTATCAGAATAACTCTGACCTTGTCCTGCTTGATCTTGTTTATCAGCTTGAGGATGAAAGGCATTGGAGGGAAAGCATAAAACAACTTGTCCAAAAATCCCCAAACCTTTACCCCTTGGCTCAAGGGCACATTTCAGGGAGTAAGGGGTCTCCCAAACAATTTCCCTGAGTAGCTAACTAAAAGTTGGCGCACTCTCAAACTCTGTGAATGATCCTCAGGTTCTGAGATGTCTCTGGACTCCTCAGTCACTGCAGAGGACTAACAATCATTGCTGGTAGGCGTCCTCTTCATGCAGGAGTCAGGCTGCTTCTGGTGCCAGGATTTCCCCTCACCACAAAGGGGTGCAGGACTCAAGGTGCAGATTAAAAAAACTATACTAAAATCTAAACTTTAGTCTCCCACCCCAGAGCTCAGATACACTCACAGCAGAAGGAAGCCCTGGACTAGCAACCAGAGCAGAGCCTGCCATGTGGTGCCTGATCTCACCTAGGGAATTGGAGGGCTAACTCGACTGGGGGAAGTTTTCCCAACAAAGCTCTACAAACTGGGAGTCACCTTGGAGAGGGAAAGGCCCAAGCTGAGGGATCTTGCTTTCAGGTCTCCAGAGGCCAGTACTCAGGGAGAACCCTGCATGCGGGCTTGGGACTCACCAGCTCCCTACCCAGCCAGTCCTGCTCTTTACCAGACTGGCTTCTCTTCTCTCCTGAGCAATGAGGGAAGGGCATCTCCCTCTCTATTGGTCAGGCTAGCTCTTCTTACCAGGCTTTCACTTGTCAAATCATTTCACTCTGCCCCCTCCTCCATGTAGGCACACCTGCAATCCTTCCTCAAGCCAACAGGGGCCTCTATTGTTCTAGATAGGGTCTCTCCTCTCTCCCTCATGGTTGCCAAGAAGACACTGAGTCTGCCCTTGGCACCCCCTTTCTACCAGGAACAGTGTGCCTCTGTCTAGGGTTGCCAGGTGTCTGGTTTTCAACCGGAACACCCATGCGAAAAGGGACCCTGGTGGCTCCAGTCAGCAGTGCTGACTGGGCTGTTAAAAGTCCAGTCGGTGGTGCAGCAGAGCTAGGGCCGGCTTCCTAACGGACTCTGCGTGGCTCCCTGGAAGTGGCGACATGTCCCCTCTTTGGCTCCTAGGCACAGAGGTGGCCAGGGAGGCTCCACATGCTGACCCTGTCCCAAGTGCCGGCTCCGCAACTCCCACTGGCTGGGAAAAGTGGCCAATGGGAGCTGCGGGGGCCAGTGCATGCAGGTGGGGACAGTGTGCAGAGCCCCCTGGCCATGCCTCTGCATAGGAGCCGGAGAAGGAGACATGTTGCCTATTCCGGGGAGCTGCCCAAGATAAGTGCTGTCCAGAACCTGCACTGTGTCCCATTCCCCAACCCTCTGTCCCAGCCCTTAGCCCTTCCCACACCCAAACTCCCTCCTGGAGTTCGGACCCTGAACACCCTCCTGCGCCCCAACCCCTTGCCCCAGCTTGGAACCCCCTCCTACACTCTGAACTCCTCAGCCCCAGCATGAAGCCCCCTCCTGCACCCTAAACCTGCATCCCCAGCCCCACCCCAGAGTCTGCACCCTCAGTCGGAGCCCTCACCCCCACCCATGCATCCTAGCCCCCTGCCCCAGCCCGGAGTCCCCTCATTTCTGGCCCCATATTGGAGCCCAGCCAGAGCTCTCACCCACTCCCACACCCCAATCTCCTGCCCCAGCCTAGTGAAAATGAGCAAGTGAGTGAGGGTGGGGAGAGTGAGCAACAGAGGGAGGGGGGCTGGAGTGAGCAGAGACGTGGCCTCGGGGAAGGGGCGAAGGTGTTCAGTTTTGTGCTATTAGAAAGTTGGCAACCCTACCTCTCTCTGAGCTACCAGCACACAGAGCCCCAAGAATCTAGGTAATCCCCTTAGGGGTTACACATTGCAGAAATCCTTACGTGATGCTTTATGCTCGAATTCCACGACTTTATTGCCTTGGTGCAGAGGGAATGGGCTCTCACCACTCCTTGCTGATTGATAGAAATCTTGCAGGTCATGTTGTCTGTCATGACCTTGATGGATCTGTGTCTGATGAAAGGAAGGAAATGAGGGCAGGAATTTCTGACCGCTCTGAGCTACAGAAGGTTGATACGGAGGTGGCCTTTGCTGTCAGAGAACCAAGGTGCACCCCCCCCTCAATCCAACAGAGAGGCATCAGTGGTTACAGTTACTGTCAGTGCTGGTTGGAGGGAGGCTGGAGTCTTATATGGTATCACAAAACTTGGTAAGGTCATCAAGACAGGAGTCAGAGTTGACCGTACCAATCTTCTATGTTTGGTGCTGTCCCCATCAGGGCGCGCGCGCACACACACACACACACACACACACCCCCCAGGGTCTTCCCGGAGCTCCGTTTAAACTTACAGTCATGTTTTCTCATGTGCCCTTTACTGGAGGAGTCTTTTCCCTCTAAGGTACAGAACCTTGAAAGTTATTGATTTGGCTGGACACTGAGGTCTTTGTGAGGGAAAATCCTTGGGAGGGGAACTAGATCTCCTCTTCGGAGAGGATTTGGGGGAGGGATCCGAAAATTTTTCATTCTTAGGAGAATGTTGCACCGAGGTGGAAGGGGTGCTAGAGACTGATGTCCAGGGCGGTCCTGATCTAGTCCGAAGCAGGGTGGAGGGAACGCTCCATTATGAGTCATCAACATTCGACTTCTCGGTTCTTCTGAGCCCTATATTTCAGAGCTAGACAGAAGTTGCACTTCCGCAGTACAGGCAACTTGCCCAACAGCAAATGTACTTGGAGTGTCCATCACTGACTGGAATGGCTTCTTTACACAAGAGGCAGTATTTAAACCCCAGTGAATCTGGCATGCCCCTCACAGGGAAAATTAAGATTTTTTGTTTGTTTTTGTAAAACAACACTAAACTAACAACAACTAGCAAACCAGCTAACTAATCTAAAGAGAAGCTCTGTAGCTGCCAACGTAGGCAAGAAACGGACACTCTAGCTCTGTCTCAAGCTGAGGTAGTTGACAAGGAACTGAGAGGGTGGTTCATCTGTGCAGCCTGGTATAGCCTCAGCGTGGGACACGAGAATACCATGGCGCATGAGCAGACTGAACAGATACCGATTTTGCAAATCTCCAATCAAGAGCGCATGGCCCATATGTGCACCCAGAGTGTCACTACTTGAAGATGAACCTTCTTTCTTGTGAAAGTTTCATTGCAAATGAAAATCAATGCAAAAATCTCAAGTTTTGCAGTTTTCAGATTGTGTTGCTTTATTTCACACAGCCCCAGTGAAAACAGTGGGATTGCTAGGAAAACAGTATGGAAAAGTCACACCAAATTAAAAGTCACTAAAAATTGCCTTTCCCCTTAACTCCCTCCCCTCTAATTTGGAAGATGAGAGCCTCGTGAAAGAGAAAATAAAAATCTTTGATGGAGTACTTCACTAAAATATAGTGCTGGATCTGACTAACACTTGTGTGTGCTAGAAGTCCATTTTCTTTCACTTTGGTGAAATTATCCCCATAGCTGCTACTTACCCATGTAAGGGTTCACAGGACTGGGCCCAAAAAACTAATGTCAATGAAAGTAAATTATTTTGGCTGAAGCTCTCTGATGCTTTGGCTTATGGCTTCGTGCTCTGACAACAGTACCACAGTTTTAATTTTTTTCCCCTCTGGCATCATACCTGTGACACCCGAGGCTGGCTTGGGACCTGGCATCACAGCTTCAGGAAACGGAAGAGCAAGAGGATAATACGGGAAGGGCCAGCCCAGAGGGAGGAGGCATATTCCGTCTCAGTGGACTAGAATCACAAAAAAAAAATATTATAATGTCATAGAGACGTTTGTAACATCAACAAAATACAAGGCAGAGTGTTGGTGCCAGCCATGCTCATAAATATATGTTTAGCACAGCAGCTATAATAACATGCACATCATCACACGAGAACAAATTCCTGTCACACTGTTGGAGGTAGGAAAAAAAATGCTCTCTAAAATGCCTCACATGAAAATTCAATGCTCTCATTACCGGAGAGTGCAGCTCTCACAGGACAAATAAGACTACGGTCTGAAAACTATTTTAATAAATCAAAACTAAATACATGACTGTCTAGATTCTCTTTAAGGGTTTATTTTGACTTTGGCTTGGTGTTTTGTAGAGCAGTGTACAAGAGCATTTATTGTATCGTGTGTGTGCGTGCGCGCTTATAAACACAACAGGCAGAAAACAAGTAGCACTTGATCATAGCTGTCTCTGATCCCAGCCAAACTGCTCTAGTACCTTGTCTTGCGAATAAAAATACTATGGGCAGAATAAGTGAGGAGCAAGCTCCTCCTTTAAAATAAGAAATGGACACCATAGTCTGCAGAGCAGGGGGGTGGGGGTGGCATCTGAGCCATGGCCCAACCGCTTTTAAGCAGATACATGGAAAATAGAATTGCCACTCGACTGGTTTTTGATCAGCCTGGCCATTTTTAACTCTTTTCTTGCCAGTTGCCAGTTAAAAGATGTAATTTGCCAGGTTTTCTTGCTGCATGCACATGTGGCCGTGCACATCAGAGCTGGAAGCATGCTGCACCTGGCACCCAGCTCTCCTTCCGTATGCTCAGTATGTCATCTCCCAGAACCTCACCTGTCCGCTGCCAAAACTGCAACGGCTCCTCCCAGTGTCACAGAGCCAGCTGTGAAGCAGGACTGAGCAGTCACTAAAGGGTGAGGCTTGCCAGCAGGGACGGGTAAGCTAAGAAGTAGGGTGGGAGAGGCAGGGGCTTCTGGGAGGGGACAATTGGGGGGCTCTCTCAAGAGGAGAAGCTCCTGGGAGGGTTGGGTGTAGGAGTTCATAGGCCAAAGGGGATCAAATTGTTAGTGGGTGGGGGCACTTGAGAGAGGAACAGGAGGGGGTGTAAATCCATGCCACACACACACACACACACCATGGGTGGTGTTGTGGGGCACTACTCTGGGATTTAGGAGACCTGGGTTCTATTCCTAGATCTGCCATTGACCAGCTATGTAACCTAGGGTAAGTCATTTTGACTCCCTGTGCCTCGGTTTCCCTTCCTGTCCTTTGTCTGGCTTGTCAATTCAGGCCATAAGCTCTTCAAGGGAAGAGCTATCTCACTATATGTTTGTCCTGTGCCTAACACAATGGGGCCCTGATCTTAGCTGGGACCTCTAGCCTCTATTAGAATACAAATAATAAATGTATCTGTAATTGGTTATTGTCTGATGTGTTTGTACTTGTCATCTTCGTACACACCTATTAATACTTAAAGATATATTGATACAGGGCCAGATTGTGAAACCTTTACTCGCTTTGGAACTAAGAGGAGGAACTGCTATGCAATGAGCCCATTCATGGGAGTAAACGCTCACCAAGGGAAGGGGTTCAGAATCTTGCCTGCCCTGCCTTTATATATTATGCTATTATTAAATTTAACATGTCAAATGTTTATTTAGTGTATATGATTACTTACATATTTGTCTTTCTGGAAATGTATACATGTTACTTCTGCTGGGAATCAAGTAGGGGAACATGTACAATTCTTATATGTATTTTTTTTTCCTTTTACTATAGTCATTTCAAAAATTAAGCCTATATTCGTTCTCATAGTTCTGATTTGTTCACTTCAGTCTGTTTTCTTTTTCTATCCAGGGAGTCAGAGCTACAAGCTTCACAAGTCAGTTCAGATGGTTATCTGCAATTTCTTTTTGTAGTGCTCTTTGAGGTCAAATCCATTACAGCGTGTGCTCAGACTGACTTTCCACACTTAACTCCACTGGGCCTACTGTGACATACTCAGCAGTTCACCTGAGAACCTGTTATTCATAGATACAGGAGATGTTAAAATTGATATATTAAAAAAAAAAAAATCTGTTTCATGCCTGCTCTGCACCCTTGTGACTGAATAACCTACTGCACTTTAAAATGATCTAATAAACAGCATACCATTTTTATGACCAAGATAAAAATGATTTTAGTCATTAGGTATTGCCATTACATCCAAAGAGTATATGATTATGACTTGTAAAGGCCATGAAGTTTAGCCACTATGGCCCTTGCTAAGAGCTATGGCTACATGATCTTCTGCTTCCATATCATGCCAGTTGGGAAAGTAACATACCTCTACAGATAAAGATGTGTAAGCATCTGCAGCTGACTTCTAAATTGAAAACATGGAGCTATAGTAACACTATTTTTTTTACTCCCCCTTGTACATGAAGCTGGGTAAACTGCTATGTGCAACAGGGTTTTTGCTTTTTCTAATGCTTGAGCAAATTTAAAATACATCACTGACCTTTTAATGGACAGACAATTAGACTCAGATACCGGTAATTTGGCTCCTAGTGGCACAATAGATTAATTCACTAGCTTTTCACCTTCAGAGATCATTTTTCACATCCAGTTAAGACTGAGGTGATTATGGAGGTTTGGAAGAAAAAGCCAATAAGAGAGGACAGAGAAGGCATTAAAACTCCCCTAACTGGCATTTGGTCTGTCAGTTCTCACCAGAGTTCACAATTTGGCGGTCTGGAAGGAATCCCAGCTGATTTTAAACAATAAAACCATGTGACCATGATTGTTTTCCCATCTGCTTGTGGCCAGCAGATTGAGACTTTTTCTCAAGTGTGGACTTTGGTCCCAACATCCAAAACTTTATTGCCTCTCGATTAAACTACTGCTTCACGCTCTCCATGAAATACGCACAGAAGCTGAAGATAAGAAAGCTGCTACATTCTGCACTAAGTGGTGTTTCTTGGCATGAACACAACACTTGTACTCAAGGATCAGCACTGGCTACCTATGAGTTTCCACGAAGAGTTTCAAGTATTAGTGTTAAACTATTATCCCAAAATGGCCTGAGGTCTGCCTAATTGACAGACTGTCTCAGAGTCTGTCTACACTGAAATTCAAAACCCACAGCTGGCCTTTGCCAGCTGCCTCAGCCTCCCGGGGCTTGGGTTATAAGGCTGTTTAATTGTTGTATAATCTTCGGGCTCAGGCTGAAGCCTGGGCTCTAGGACCCTATGAGGTGGGAGAGTCCCAGAGCTTGGACTGCAGCCTGAGCCTGAACCTCTACACCCAAACCTCGCAATCCTGAGTCAGCTGGCATGGGTTTTAATTGCAGTGTAGACATATCCTCTCTCTGTCCTGGCATACTTTGCAACTGCTATTAACAGAGGTGCTCCAGTTGGAGGCCCTTCAGTCTTTGTCCAGTAGGGATCTTGAAGAAATTATGGTGTATGAACACATATAATGATTGTATGGTTTTGCTACAAGGGGCAGAGTTAAGGGTACACAGACACCCTTAATTTTGTCATTTCCTGACTTTATTTTGCAATGTTGAGGAGGTTTGGAATGCCTGGTCTGGATATGCCATCCAGCTTTAACAGTAGTTTCATGGCTGACTCAGTGAGCTTCCATGGGCATGAATATAGGTAATTTTCAAGGAAAAAAAAGAGAGATTTAAAAAAAAAAATCAGTGACTTTAGATGTTATAAAAAGCAAGAGGGAACGTGTGTCCTTATCACACGTACTGTAATGTACTTTCTTTAAATATTCTATAAAGTGCCTTTGATTTTCAATCAAAGGTGCTTTGTATCTCAGAGGTACAGTACAGTAGCTTGATTACCATTGTGTCATGGCATTTGCTACGATAATGACTTTTTTTGTGAATGACTGAGTCAATAAGCACATAAAATTCTCATATACTTTCAGCATCTGTGTTATTGCTCCCCTTCGGCTGAAGCAATTATACCTTTTTCCTTTCAAAAATCTTACCCAGTGTTTTCTTTTTCCTTATTACTGCTGCTCTGACTTACATTTAATTACTCAAGCACTGCTTGGTTTGGTGAGTCTGTTACCTATTACTTGCATCTCTGTGCTGTGAAAAAGAGGACTTACAGATTAGCTGATTAGGGTGACCAGAAGTCCCGATTTTAAAGGGACAGTCCTGATATTTGGGGCTTTGTCTTATATAGGGTCCTATTATCTCCCCCCCTCATTTTTCACACTTGTTATCTGGTCACCCTATAGCTGATATGCAAGTATTTGATCAATCACAATTATCTAAATTCATAGACCAAAAAAAGTTGGGGCGGGGGGGAGGTTGTGGAACTTGCATAAGATTGTTATATGAAAATATGTTTAACCTAATTTACTCTTGAATATTCAAGTTTCCATACAAATGCTATGACAGGGCATAAAAGCATTTCCTGGTTCCCAGTACACAATGGGGTTAAACTTCATCTTCCCTTTCCCTTCCTCTGGCTCACATGTTTAAGGAAAAGCTTCTGGATAGACAGAAGGATGAGAATATCTATGGAAAAGAAGATCAGATGGTTATGGCTCAGAACCAGGACTCAGGAGATGGGAAGCAGAGCTATTCTAATAACTGATTTTTCAGTTCACTGGCTACTCTGAAAAAAATAATTTTGGATCAACACAAAAATGGAAGTTTTTTTAATTTTTTAGCAAATTGAAAAAAGTCAAAAAATTTCATTTTGGGTCAAAGCATTTTGATTGAGCAATTTTTAACTTTATTTTTCCGATAAAATTGAAGACAATTTTGAAATGAAAAGTAATTCAAATCAAACACTCAAATCATTTCATGTCAAAAATACCAAAATGAAACATTTTGACTTTGAGAAGTTTGAGGGGAGTGGGAGGACAGACGTATGGGAGAGTTACATGAACAACTCTGCAAAATCAACATGAATTCACAAAACGTTTCAGTGTTGCTGAATCTGCATTTTTTGCCATAAAAAGGTTGAGATTAAAAATTTTGCTCAGTTCTAAACTGAATTCATTTCCTTGCTCTGCCACAGACTTCCTGTGTCATTCTGTTCATGTCATTGTACCTCTCTGTGTCTCAGTTCCCCATCTGATAAATGGGGATAAAGGCACTTGCTTTCTCCCACCTTCTGTTTGTTTTGTGTCCTTTAATTTAAGCTGTTCAAGGCAGAGACTTTCTTAGGCCTGGTCTACACTAGGCGTTTATGTCGAAGTTAGCGCCGTTACATCGAATTAACCCTGCACCCGTCCACACCGCGAAGGTATTTAGTTCGACATAGAGGTCTCTTTAATTCGACTTCTGTACTCCTCCCCGACGAGGGGAGTAGCGCTAAATTCGACATGGCCATGTCGAATTAGGCTAGGTGTGGATGGAAATCGACGCTAATAGCTCCAGGAGCTATCCCACAGTGCACCACTCTGTTGACGCTCTGGACAGCAGTAAGAGCTCGGATGTTCTGAACTGCCACACAGGAAAAGCCCCGGGAAAATTTGAATTTGAATTCCTTTTCCTGTCTGGCCAGTTTGAATCTCATTTCCTGTCTGGACATCGTGGCGAGCTCAGCAGCACTGGCAACGATGCAGAGCTCTCCAGCACTGATGGCAGTGCAATCTCAGAATAGAAAGAGGGCCCCAGCATGGACTGATCGGGAAGTCTTGGATCTCATCGCTGTGTGGGGCGATGAGTCCGTGCTTTCCGAGCTGCGATCCAAAAGACGGAATGCAAAGATCTATGAGAAGATCTCTAAAGACATGGCAGAGAGAGGATACAGCCGGGATGTAACGCAGTGCCGCGTGAAAATCAAGGAGCTGAGGCAAGGCTACCAGAAGACCAAAGAGGCAAACGGACGCTCCGGATCCCATCCCCAGACATCCCGTTTCTACGAGGCACTGCATTCCATCCTCGGTGCGGCCGCCACCACTACCCCACCACTGACTGTGGACTCTGAGGATGGGATAGTGTCCACGGCCAGATCCTCGGACATGTTAGCGGACGGGGAAGATGAGGAAGGAGATGAGGAGGACGAGGCAGTCGACAGCGCTCACAACGCTGATTTCCCCGACAGCCAGGATCTCTTCATCACCCTTACAGAGATCCCCTACCAACCCTCCCCAGCCGTTACCCCGGACACAGAATCTGGTGAAGGATCATCCAGTAAGTGTTGTAAACATCTAAACATTTATTTGTAACAGAACATGAATATTAACAATTTAAAAAATGGGTTTCTCATGATTAGTTTGATTAACTTTACGGTTCAGTCATGGGCAGTGCAACTATTGAAAAAAAATCTAGCAATGTCCGGTTTTGCATGATTGTCCTGCCCAAGCCGCTCTACTGTTTAGTCCCTGCTACTGCAGCTACAGTAACATGCGGTCTATATGTCCGGGGATGGAGCAGAAATCCTCCTGGGACATCTCAAGGAAGCTCTCCTGCAGGTAATTTGAAATCCGCTGCATTAGGTTCTTGGGGAGAGCGGCCTTATTGGGTCCTCCGTAGTAGGACACGTTGCCGCGCCACGAGACTAGCAAGTACTCCGGAATCATTGCTTGGCACAGCATGGCGGCATACGGCCCTGGTCTTTGAAGGCTTTCCCGGAGCATTCTCTGTCTGTCGCTCTCAGAGATCCTCATGAGGGTGATGTCGCTCATGATGACCTGCTTTGAATGAGGTAGGGGAATGTTAGTGTTGGGACTGCTTTACCGTTCCTTTACAGAACTGTAACCGCTGGTTTGCAGCCACGCGGTGGAGGCGGGAGAGGGTCAGCCGAAAGGGATCGTTCCCGGGGACAGCCGCGAGGGTGTGGGACAGGAGCAGACTTCCTGCTTGCCGGATTGCTGGCAGCAGGGACCGACATTGATTTCAATGTGAAATGAGGCCATTGCTAATATTAAAGTTTTAAGCTGCCACGAATCTACGGCTTACCATGTCTGCGTGCAAGAGCAATTCCGTTGTCCTGACAGGGTTCTCAAAAGTGCTCTGCAAAACCCCAGACACTGAATGCGAAGGCCGAG
Source organism: Trachemys scripta elegans (assembly GCF_013100865.1). Lineage (NCBI taxonomy): Eukaryota > Metazoa > Chordata > Testudines > Emydidae > Trachemys > Trachemys scripta. The sequence continues at coordinate 126,251,992 of NC_048300.1, read as the reverse complement.
AATTCGACCTTGTGCTGAGTGCGCATGTGATAGGTGCTGTGCATGGTCCTGTTCACAGAGAAAGACTATGTTTTTTGTTCACAACTACATTTATCTTTCTGAGGAATTCACTCCCTTTTTCCCATTCCCACAGCCCCATCTGCGACTGTCTCACAACCTAGCCTGTCATCACACTCCCAGAGGCTAGGGAGGATTAGGCATAAGAAGAAGAGGACACGGGAGGACATGTTCTCAGAGCTTATAGCCTGCTCCCGAGCCCAGGCAGCACAGCAGACCCAGTGGCGGGAGAACTTGTCCCAAATGCACCAAGCCAACATGGATCGGGAGGAGAGGTGGCGTCAGGAAGACCAGCAGGCGACTCAAACCCTGCTTGGACTACTGAGGGAGCAAACGGACACGCTCCGGCGCCTTGTGGATGTTCTGCAGGAACGGAGGCAGGAGGACAGAGCCCCGCTGCAGTCCATCTCTAACCGCCCTCCCCCGCCACCAAGTCCCATACTCCCTTCACCCAAAGTGCACAGAAGGAGAGGCGGCAGAGTCCCTGCTAACTCTCACTCCACCCCTGCAGAGAGCTCGAGCAGCAGAAGGCTCTCATTCCCCAAAGTTTGACAAGTTCTTTCCTTCCCGCCTGACACAAGCCCCCGTCCAAGTTTCACTTCCCAGTCCCATGTGTAGTTGATAATAAAAAATATGTTTCTGTTAACTACTGTTTCCATCATGTTCTTTTGGAGGGGGGGGGGGAAAGGGGGTTGGTAATTGGACAGGACAGTCACCTTTGGCAGGGTACATAGTCGGGGGCAGGCACAGCAGCAGGGCACATACATAGTGCAGTGATGCAGTGACTACTTACCCTGGTTAGTCTGGGAGGTTCTTTTCATGTTATGTGGTGGGGGGTGGGTTGCTCTGTGACTTTGTGTCAGGGGAGGGCAGTTAGAGATCTTAAGCGGCGGTCCTTAGGCAGGATCACAGAGCCACACAGCAGGGGATCTGTAACCGTCCCCCCCCTGCCACAAACTCACATAGACCCCCCATACACACAGTCCGTATCAGGAGGGGTGACAGGCTCCGTTGAAAGAACCATCCCACCGCAGCGGAGCCTGTCAGTCCTTGAGTTTAGAAGCTGCATTCGCGCGACTACACTACACCCGCTCCGCACCACAGTCTGCGTCCCAGTTTTAAAAAATTCCCGCGAAAACAGTATTAAAGAAAACGGTGTGCTTTAACAAAGTAGAACTATTTTTATTTTGAAACGTGTGTTGGAAGTGGGGTGAAGGCTTCTCTGTACACAAAATTAGAAAGTCACAGGTTACCCTGCTCACTCAGGAACTTTGCTTTCAAAGCCTCCCGGATGCACAGCGCTTCCCGCTGGTCTCTTCTAATCGCCCGGCTGTCTGGCTGTGAGTAATCAGCAGCCAGGCTAATTTCCTCAACCTCCCACCCAGCCATAAAGGTCTCCCCCTTGCTCTCACAGAGATTGTGGAGCACACAGCAAGCTGCTATAACAATGGGGATATTGGTTTCGCTGAGATCACAGCGAGTCAGCAAGCTTCTCCATCTCCCCTTGAGACGTCCAAAAGCACACTCCACCACCATTCTGCACTTGCTCAGCCGGTAGTTGAAGAGTTCTTTTTCAGTGTCCAGGGCACCTGTATAGGGCTTCATGAGCCAGGGCATTAGCGGGTAGGCTGGGTCCCCGAGGATCACTATAGGCATCTCCACATCCCCAACAGTTATTTTGTGGTCCGGGAAGTAAATACCTTGCTGCAGCCGTCTAAACAGACCAGAGTTCCTGAAAACACGAGCGTCATGAACCTTGCCCGGCCATCCGACATTGATGTTGGTAAAACGTCCCCTGTGGTCCACCAGTGCTTGCAGCACCATGGAAAAGTAGCCCTTTCTGTTAATGTACTGGCTGGCCTGGTGGTCCGGTGCCAGGATAGGGATGTGAGTTCCATCTATGGCCCCACCGCAGTTTGGGAATCCCATCGCTGCAAAGCCATCTATGATCGCCTCCAAGTTTCCCAGGGTCACTACCTTTGGCAGCAGTACATCAACGATTGCCTTGGCTACTTGCATCACAACAACCCCCACGGTAGATTTGCCCACCCCAAACTGGCTCGCGACTGACCGGTAGCTGTCAGGCGTTGCAAGCTTCCAGAGGGCTATGGCCACTCGCTTCTGGACAGTCAGGGCTGCTCGCATCCGGGTGTCATTGCGCTTCAGGGCAGGGGACAGCAACTCACAAAGTTCAAGGAAAGTTCCCTTCCGCATGCGGAAGTTTCGCAGCCACTGTGATTCATCCCAGACCTGCAGCACTATGCGGTCCCACCACTCAGTGCTTGTTTCCCGTGCCCAGAATCGCCGTTTCACAGCATCAACATGACCCATTGCCACCGTGATGTCCTCGGCGCTGGGTCCCCTGCTTTCTGAGAGGTCTGTGCTACTCTCAGACTTCAGGCCATCACCGCATTGACGTAGCCTCCTCGCCTGACTTTTCTGCATCTGCCTCAGGGCAACCTGTATGATAAGCTGCGAGGCGTTGAGAGCGGCCACAACTGCAGCGATGGTTGCAGCGGGCTCCATGCTCACAGTGCTGTGGCGTCCGCGCTGTCAATGACTGGAAAAGTGCGCGAAATGATTTCCCGCCGGCGCTTTCAGGGAGGGAGGGAGGGCGGGAGTGATGGACGGATGACGACAGTTACCCAAAAGCACCCTGGCCCCTTTTTTTTTTACCCAGAAGGCATTTGCGGCTCCACCCAGAATTCCAATGGGCGGCGGGGACTCCGGGAACTATGGGATAGCTACCCACAGTGCACCGCTTCCAATGTCGACGCTTTCCCCGTTAGTGTGGACTCACAAAGTCGAATTACTGTCCTTAGTGTGGACACACACGTTCGACTTTGCAATATCGATTCCAAATATTCGATTTAAGTAAAATCGAACTACTCTCGTAGTGTAGACAAGGCCTTAGTTTGTGCGGTACAGTGCCTTGTACAGTGGGACCCCAGCCTCAGTCTCTAAGCATTAATATAATACAAATATTAACAATGCATGATGGAAAGACAAGGTCCCGTATTTAAGCCCCGGTTCAACAAGCTACTTAAACATGTGCCACTGAAGTCAATGGGTCAATTTAAAGTTGGGCACAGGCTTGCGTGCCTTGCTGAATCAGGGCCTTACACTCTGAGGGATGGATTGATTCCCAGCCTGAGGTAGTTTTTGTTTTCCTCTTTGTTTTGATGCGGGCTAATATATAAAGATTCTCCCTGTCTGAACAGACATGACTGCCTGTTGCTGTGTTTTGCTTCTGCTCAGTAATCCCTCCAGGTTACAAAGGTTGCTCAATAGCTAATTAAAACTTTTACATCTGGCAATTGGACATCTCCAGGGACTGACTACAAATCCTTTCATTTACAGTTTCATGGCCTGAAGTATGGCTAAGGCTAGTAGCAATTTTAAAGTCATTACCATCTTAGCATTGTCTAGTTGTCTTGTTCCAGTTTCTACGGGTCAGGTATCAGCCTCATGGGAAGCCCCATCACAATGATCCACAAGGACAGCTTCACCAAAGCAGAGAAACTTGAATAGAAATGGAATCTGAACAACTCAGTCACTGCTGTCTTCAAACAGAGGTGCTCTGAGACAACATAGGCAGGGCTGCATGGGAAGATTGCATTGCTGCTGCCCATACTGTACATATTGTGTGAATAAGCAGAGGACTTCAGCTTCCAGTGTTTTCATTCTGGCATCTTTCATGAGCACTAAAATCTTACTGGAGGAGGATTCATTCGCCCACTTTAAAAGAGTGCCAAATTGGCACATTACAGAGGCGAGAAGTCCCGTATACCTTTCCATATGTGAGGTCTTTTCATCTGGGAGCAGCACCAATGCTAACAGCTTACTGGACTGGTAGGCTCATAAAACAACCCAGCATGAAGAGGTGTTTCTACCTTCAGAAGCAATGGAAATTTTCTGGCCAGCTTAGAATGAACTTCAAAGGATTTGCTCAAGAGGTTTGACTAATATTATGTTTTCAGAGCACACTTGTATTGACTTTTCTGATAACCTTACCAACCAAATCATGCATGAAAACCACTGTTACACTTTTTTTTTGGCTAGACTCTCTGCCCCATTTCTTTTGTCCTGTACACTGCAGTATGTTACACGTTCACTGCAAATGTTTATAGCTCCACAGCAGACTTGACAATTGGGACAAATCCTCAACATCAGCACAAAGCCCAAGTGAAAGAAGTTTTCTGCAGGGGTTCTCAGTGGGGGGGGGACTGAATCCTCTCCCAGTCTGTGCAGCTTTTGCTGCGGTGCTGGGATACCAGCTGTACATTTTCTGTTCCCATTCTGAATGCGAATGGGGAGGTGATGAAAGGCTACAGAGGAGCTACCCAGTAGTTCCTTGTGGTTAATTTTATTTATTATTTGTATAAAAGTACTGCCTAGAAGTCTGAACCAAGATTGTAGCTCATTGTGTTAGACACTGTCCACACAAAGTAGTAAAAGACACTCCCTGCATAGACAAGCTTACAATTTAAATAGACAAGGCAGACAAAGGATGAGCAAAAGCAAGTGTTATTATTAGGGTTGCCAGCAGTCCCTTATTACAAGGAACGTCCCTTATTTTTTTTTAATCTCTGTACAGCAAGTCCAGGAGTTGTTGAGTGCTGCAAAAAGCAGCAATAAGTACCCCTGGATGAATGGACTGTAAGGTGAATAGAAAGCTGGCTAGATCATCGGGCTCAACAGGTAGTGATCAATGGCTCCATGTCTAGTTGGCAGCTGGTTTCAAGCGGAGTGCCCCAAAGGTTGGTCCTGGGGCCGGTTTTGTTTAATATCTTTATTAATGATCTGGAGGATGGTGTGGACTACACTCTCAGCAAGTTTGCAGATGACACTAAACTGGGAGGTGTGGTAGATACACTAGAGGGTAGGGATCGGATACAGAGGGACCTAGACAAATTAGAGGATTGGGCCAGAAAAAACCTGATGAGGTTCAACAAGGACAAGTGCAGAGTCCTGCACTTAGGATGGAAGAATCCCATGCACTGCTACAGACTAGGGACTGAATGGCTAGGTAGCAGTTCTGCAGAAAAGGACCTAGGGGTCACAGTGGACGAGAAGCTGGATATGAGTCAACAGTGTGCTCTTGTTGCCAAGAAGGCTAACGGCATTTTGGGCTGTATAAGTAGGGGCATTGCCAGCAGATCGAGGAACGTGATCGTTCCCCTTTATTCGACATTGGTGAGGCCTCATCTGGAGTACTGTGTCCAGTTTTGGGCCCCACACTACAAGAAGGATGTGGAAAAACTGGAAAGAGTCCAGCGGAGGGCAACAAAAATGATTAGGGGTCTGGAGCACATGACTTATGAGGAGAGGCTGAGGGAACTGGGATTGTTTAGTTTCCAGAAGAGAAGAATGAGGGGGGATTTGATAGCTGCTTTCAATTACCTGAAGGGGGGTTCCAAAGAGGATGGAGCTCGGCTGTTCTTAGTGGTGGCAGATGACAGAACAAGGAGCAATGGTCTCAAGTTGTAGTGGGAGTTGTAGTAGGTTGGATATTAGGAAACACTATTTCACTAGGAGGGTGGTGAAACACTGGAATGTGTTACCTAGGGAGGTGGTGGAATCTCCTTCCTTGGAGGTTTTTAAGGCCCGGCTTGACAAAGCCCATCCGGGCTGGGATGATTTAGTTGGGAATTGGTCCTGCTTTGAGCAGGGGGTTGGACTAGATTACCTCCTGAGGTCCCTTCCAACCCTGATATTCTGTGATTCTATGTAGGTGAATGCTGCTTATTATTAAATACAATAAATAATAATAGTTAATAATAATTACAATAACAACAACAACATCTGGCCTAAGGGTGGGGCCCGGGTGCTAAGAAAACAGCCCCTTATTTTTGAAACGTTGGCAATCCTAGTTATTATCCCCATTTTACAGACGGGGAACTGACAAAGAGAGAGACTAAATCCCAGATCCTCAAAGTTGTTTAGGCACCTGACTCCCATTGAAATCAATTATTTCAGTTAAATCGATTATTTCAATGGGAGTCAGCCACCTAAACAACTTTGAGGATCTGTGCCTAAGTGATTTGCCCAAGGTCACAGAGGAAGTCTGAAGCAGACTCAGCATCTGAATCCAGATCTCTTTTTTGTCCAGACCAATACCACATGACCATCATTTCATTCCACTAGTTGTGGGTCCACTGGCCAAAATGCTACCTCTCTCCACTCCATACCACCATATTATGGCATGAGCCTCCATGGAGCTCTTATCTTTTCATCTCTCAGCCAGGGGGAGGCCCCCACAAGCAGGATCACAATGGTTCCATTCTGCCAAGAGCCCTCTGCCTCTACAAAAGGGAACCAGAGGACTTCTTATTTCACACACAAAACACAAGACATGAAGCAGAATAAATTACAGTGTTTAGTAAACTAGGAGCTCACATGTACAATGTTAATCCCTATCACCCACGGATCAGTTGTTGACAATGGAGTTAATTTTAAATGCAGCAAAAAATTAATTAGTGACTGCAGTGTTAGTCACTATTAATTATTACGATTATAAATTATGAACAATTTCGAGTCATTGTTCCTTTTAATGCTGTTACGGATATTCACCTTGTGGCTGAACTGTGCTGGAATCTTCCGAAGCACTACACCGTCTGATTCAATGCTTTGTGGGCTCACATTCAGAAAGCCATTTGGCCTGCAAACTTGCTGGATTATCTGTAAACACAGTGAAAGAAGACAGTTATTGCATGAAGCCCAGGCAGCGCACCTGCATGCTAATGAGTTAAATGTCATGACAGAAACACAAAACCATTATTCCGTGCTACCTTTAAGATGGAAGCCAATTTACTTTTGTAACATTTCAAATAGAAAATTATCATGTAATTTCCTATGTCAATACATCATTTATTTTGTAATAAATAACTAAATACATATTTATTGGGCTTTTTTTTTTTAATCCATCTGTTGTGCTATTCTCAGTTCTCCCTGCCCTAGATGTACTATTCAGACTCATTGTAATGCTTTCTGTCTAAGGCTGCTATACCCTTTAAGCTCTGTAATGATTGAGGAATGTATTATAGGATTAAACACAGCTACCATTTCCTTCAAAGAATCCTAAATTACTTATGTTAGGATTTATGAATTGTCTTAAATTAAACCCAAAAAAGGATTTATATTAACAAAGAAGAATACATTGAAGGAAACACTAAGTCATAGTCTAAAACATATAGGCATTTAAAAAAAAAATCTACATTAGTGTTGTGGAGCAAATCAACGAAAGCCAGCCAAATCAACACTAAGGCTGGCACTCCAACTTTGACATTCTCACCATGCCTAACAGTTGTAGCAGCACATATGACTTGTAACAGCATAAACTGAACTGAGGCTTAAGGAACACATATTTGCAAACTATTTCAGACTTCTACAATACACTCCAAATGAGCAGAAGAGGGAGCTTTCTTTTTCACTTATGGTTTCACTTTGGCAGCAACTGAAAGTTATTGTCAGAAGGCTATTTGGCTAATCATGTAAAATGAGATGTATTTATTTCATTTACTTGGTGGTCTGAGTCCAGTTCCTAACTAACAAGTGCCGGTATCTCAAAACATCCATACACACAAATGGTACTAACTGATAGTAATGGGTGCACTTCTAAAAAGGTTCAAAGTTTGGTTTCCTAGATATGTTTTTAAAAACTTTTTATTGGTTTTCTATAAAATATAAATACATAATGAAACAATATATATAGATATAAATATATGCACAAGATGTAAATAGCATATAAATAACAAAATTCAGTGTTCATTATTTGTAACAACTGGGTAAAAACAAAACAAAAAACAAACACTTCTACCTGTAGAGGTCAATGACTAGATAACATAGCCTCTGAGTATCGGGGACTAATACATACTAAACTGAAAAAGTATTCAATAGTTTCATGTGTGACCAGACATCCTCATATTTTTTCCAAGCATTTCCATTAGACAGTCTCTTTTTCCATTAACGCAGTAGTAGAGAGCTCACTAAGTCAATCTGTGTATGAGGAAAGAATTGCAGATTGCCACTTTCTCAAATAACTCTTTTGGCCTCTAAAATAGTTACTAGAATCCATTTCTTAATTGAGTTAACTGGTAATACCAACTCATACAGCACCCCTAAAATACACAAGCTTGGAGAGATAAGATAGCACCACAAATTTTTTGAGAGAGCATTGAATATAGTGTTTCAGAACATATACATTCTTTGACAGGCACAGAGGATGTGTGAAAGGTTTGCATGTGGCTGTTTGCACCTCCAACATTCACTGCATATTGCCAATCTATCCTTAAACAAATGTTCCGGAGTTTAATAGTACCTGTTTAATATCCTGTTCTCATTCCTAGAATACTTTAAAGAATACTTTGTGGTCCTCTAGCACTATCCGTCAGAATGCTTTAATAAAGCCTCACAGAAACCCCATATAAGTATTATTAGTCTGGGCAGCTCTTACCACACCCTAGGGCAGTGGGCCCCAAACTGTAGGGTTTACCACCCTAGGGAGGCATGGATGAACACTTGGGGGGATGCAGCGGGGCCTGGGTCAGCCCCCACAGGGGATGGGTAGGGAGCGCCTTCCAGCCCTCCTGTGTCCCCCATCCATTCTGGCCCCGCTGGAGCACCTCTCCCCAGCCCCAGCCGTGGCACCACTACTGGCCGTGGTTCCACTCCTGTCCACGGCCCCAGCCGCACCTCCGGCCCAGCTCCCGACCGTGGCCCCCAGCCCTGGCTCCAAGGGGTGTGTGGACTGAGTGGGGGGTATGACTGAAATATTTTGGGGACCCATGGCCTAGGGTGACTATACATCCTGTTTTGGCCCCAGACATCCAGACATTTTTGCCAAACTGGGCATTTGTCCTATTTGCTCTTGCCACTGATCACCAGCTCGGGGGACTGGGGGGGGGGGGGCGGGGGGGGGCAGTGAGAGTGGCAGGGCTCGAGCCAGTCCTGCGCACGGAAGGATGGGGATGTGGGTGAGTGGCTTGGGCCAGCTCCGCGTGGAGTGAGGGAGAGGCTCAGGCCAGTGGTAGGGGAGAGAGACTCAGGCCAGTTCCATGTGAGGGACTGGGGGGAGAAGGGAGAGGAGCTTGGGCCAGCTCTGTGAAGGAGGGTTGGGGGCCAAGGGAGAGGGTGCTCAGGCCAGTCCTGCATGGGGGATGAGGAGGAGAGGCTGGGGGAGAGGCTTGGGCCAGTTCTGCACAGGGCAAGGGAGAGGCTCAGGCCAGCTCAGCACAAGTGATGGGGGGAAGGCTCATGCAAGCTCTGTGCTGTGGTCCAGTGAGTGGCTGACCTACCTACCCATGGGGAAGGGTAGGGGGAATACACTCTCCCTACCACAGGATCCATCTTCCAGCCTGGCCAGGGGGCAAGGCCTCAGGGAGAAGAGGAGGAGCAGGGTGGAGGAGCAGGGCCGATAGGCAGGGTGGGAGAGGAGGAGCAGGGGTAGGGTTGCCAGGCGTCCGGTTTTTGACCGGAACGCTCAGTCGAAAAGTGACCTGGGCAGCTCCAGTCGGCAGCTGTTAAAGATACGGTTGTCAGTGCAGCAGGGGCCCAGGGCTAAGGCAGGCTCTCTGCCTGCCCTAGCTCCGTGCGGCTCCCAGAAGCAGTCGCCTGGGTACCGTGACCAATGGGAGCTGCGGGGGCAGCGCCTGCGGGCACGAGGGCAGCGTGCAGAGCCTCTCTGGCTGCCCCTCCACCTAGGGTCTGCAGGGACCTGGCGGCCACTTCCTTGGAGCCACAGTAAGTGCCACCAGGACTCCATGCCCCCACCCCAACACCCTGCCCCAACCCGGAGTCCCCTCCCACACACAAACTGCCTCCCAGAGTCCACACTCCGCATCCCCCCCCCACACCCCAACCACCTACCCCAGCTCTGACCCCCCTCCTATACCTCAAACCACTCAGCCCCACCCAGAGCTGAACCCCCAGTCCAGAGCCTGTACCCCCTCCTGCATCCCAACCCCCTGCCCCAGCCCAGAGCCCTCTCCTGCACCCCAAACCCCTCATCCCCAGCCCCACCCCAGAGCCCACACCCCCAGCTGAAGCCCTTACCCCCCTCCTGCACCCCAACCCTCTGCCCCAGCCCAGTGAAAGTGAATGAGGGTGGGGGAGAGCGAATGACAGGAGGGGTGAAACTGGGTGGCAGGGCCTCAGATGAGGGGCGGGGAACGGGCAGGGCCTTGGGGCCCCATTGGCCCATGCAGTAATCTGCCACTGGTTATACTACTGCATCCTCCTCTCAGAGGTACAGCATAAAATTAGAAGGTGGCGTATTTGCCTAGCCTGGAATCAGTGCAGAGGAAAACATAGGCTCAGACTCCACAGATCCGCAACCAGACTTGCAGAGTAGTTGTCTCTCTGTGTGCCCTTCAAGCACCCTCTTCCATTCAGTCAACAATGCTGCTTTCAATTCCAGGCTACCACAGGTTCCTCCACTACAGCCGCATATTCCATGAGGGATTAATGCCACAACGGGGAATTTGGAAATAAAGAAAATTGCCAAAAACTTCCAGCTCCTTTCCCACTGGAGCACAATGTACAGAGTGAGCTGCAGGGCTGGCTCTAGGTTTTTTTGCCCCCCTCCCCCAACAAAAAAAAATGTGAGAGCTGTCTGACTATCCATGCTATAATGGGGCTTACAAACTTCATACAGAAAGAGGCAGAAGAGAGAGAAGAACCTTCCCCCACTTCAAGACAACCAGCTAACCACATCTCAGAACTGCCAATCATCGAGACCACACCCACAGCTTGGACCAATAAGGAAAACAAGCCCAGCTATAAAGGAAAGAGAACAGAGAGAGAGGGGGGCAGACAGGAGGGCCTAGGATAATGGAGGAGAACAGCCTCACACCAGGCTACCTCTAGGGAACCAATAAAGAGGTAAAATAAAGGCTTCAAGCCCTGGAGCTTGAGAGCTGCTTGATTCATGTTATATTAAGTTGTTGGACTGGGCGATTTTGAGCTGAATAGAGAAGAGCCAGTTTGGTGAAAGTTGGAACACCAAAAAAAGAGACTGCACTCAGAGTGGTTGACACATACTCTCTAATATCCATAGAAACCCTAATCTGCACAGTCTGTACATCATGTGGAGACACCAGTCCCCTGCAGACAGACCAGTCTGGTCCATTTCCCTGTGCAGCAGCTCCCTTGCAAGAGCACAAGAAAGGAAACACTGAAACCTAACTATAAACATTTTGATAAAAGAATTTATTAATTTAAACTTAAATTCCCTTTTGAAATCCCCATGCTACCCATGCTTTCCCACTGTGCTGATTTCCTTTCTTTAAGAATGAGAAAGGAAATGAAGGGAGAAAAATCTGTTCAACAGATTTTCTGAGGCAATAGAATAACATGAGGCAGAACAGCAGACTTTTTGAACTGTTACATTCACGTTCAAGGGAAGATCCTGCTCTCTTTACTAGCCCGAACACTCCCCCGTGGCTTGAGTGCAGCTAAGCTCCAATCCTGCTCCCATTGCTGGCAATGGGGAAAACTATCAGCAGGAGAAGGACTAAACTCCTACTCATACAAGTAAAGGAAATAGGTGTTGGTGTCCAGTGCATGAGTAATATACATTTACAGACCTTTTATAATGCAGCCTCGGGGATGTAAATAAACAAGGAAGACCTCTTAAGAGTGAATGCTCTTGAGCCATCAGGCTGACAACTCAAAGGTGCAATAGTTTTGTGACAGGACTTTTCAGACTCCAGCACACTCAGCACGCAAGCAGAGTGCTTCAAAAAGCAGCATAAGATGATCATTTATGATGCTTCTATTTCTAGAATTCCCCAAAGGTGGTGGCATTGAACCATATATATTTTTCAAACAATGTCAATAATATGCACGTTATCTGTGTAAAGCGTGAAGCTGTTACTAAATTACAGAAAATAGACAGCTGTCTAGATTGAGGGAAAGCAAAAAGGACTATTTTTACAAGCGAGAGCTAAAGCCCATACATAGCGGGGTTTGTATTGCTACTGGAAATAGTGGCATTGCCTTTGATATACAGTAACAGTGCAAGTGACACTACTCTCCTTCATGTTTTATATTGTTGCCACCAGAAACAATTACATTGCCCAAGCAAAACTTGTCGCAAGGAGATGGAGGAGAAGTTCAACAAGGCATTCCCTCCCTCCTTCAGAGAGACGTAATAATGACCAGGGTGATTATGCTTTTAAGAGGAGAAAAATACCAGTTGTCTGGAGTGTTGCCCAAGACACAGTTCCAGGGGCTCCTGTTTCCACTGTTGCCTAAAAAGGAAGCCTAATTAATTAGTTTTATTGAATCTCTTCCAACATGCTTTTGTTGATGCATCAGCTAATGAAAAAGAAGTGAAGTTAGCACTTATACAAAATGGCAATGCCAGAAATAAATGGAGTGTTTTGTATGGTATGTCACAGCTCATAAAGAGGGACAGCAATTGACATCATTATTAGCTTCTAACACAGTATAATGTCATGTGCTTGTGTGTGTGTGTGGGGGGGGTGTTTTAATCTTGGCCTACTGTACATTTCTATGACAGGCTATAGGTTGAGACACTATTGTAAAAATAGGCATAGACATTTTAAAATATTTTTTCATTAAAAACTGGACTGCAGTATCTAAAATAATTTAAAAATAAAGTATTTTTATTTTGTTTTCATAAATTCTTTTAAAAGATGTATATTTGGGAATATTTGAATAAAGAAAGTTTGTGGCCATTTCCTACAGAATGTCAAGGTCAAGTTATGGAGGAGTTGAGTGTAAATGAACTAATGAATACTAATTTCCAAACATTTTCCATTGAGCACCAGTAGTGATACGGGAATAAAACCATCAGCTAAGACATCAGCTTGAAGCCCAGGAGCGCTAAAGAGAAAAGTATATGCAGTTTTTAAACATGTCAGAAACCATTTCATAGCATTAGTGACCTCTGTGTCCACTTCATATTTAATCAAAGCAATACTAATTTTCAAAAACAAAACACAAAAATCCTAGTCTCTCTTTAGCTTTGATCTTATCCTTTTCTGTTCACTCAGGTGAATTAAGTATAAATAGATTAAATGGCAAAAATCTTCATTAATGAAGAGTTAAGTTTGCCTGGTGATAGTTTGTACCTTTCTGAAAATCAGGAAATACAGAATTAAGGTAAACATCGACGCAGCCTTAACTCTGTCCCCTTGGAGTTGGTAATACCTTCTGGCATGCACTCCAGCTATACTCATGACGTTAGGTATAGCTGTGTTGAATGATGGAGGAGTAAGTCAAAGCAGCTTGGGAGAGCTGTAATTGTGATGTGAGAAGACCCGGGGATTAGTTTGAGGAGTGTAACAGAGCTGTGTGTGTTATCAAAGGAAAGAGATGCATGGGTATCTTGAGGTTCCAGTCTGGATCATTTCAATAGCAACTTGTGTCAGTAGCAAAGCACTGGGATCTTCTTGCCATGAGTCAGTAGTGAGGTGGGACATGAGAGCAGTATGGATTTAATGATGGGTAGGGGAAAGCATAGGTGTTGGTGGTGTCCTTTGTGCATATGTGAAGGGTTGTAAAAAGGGTATGAAGTGGTTGTTAAAATTTACAAGTATGATATTCTGTCGGGTGAGTAGGGTCAGTGATTGAGTGGAGTGCAAGTGGAGGTAGCGCCTGTTCATTCCTGTGGAAAGGCAAAGTGGGAGTGTGAGTTATAGGCACATTGGGACATTGCTCGGAGGGCAGAGTTAAGGTTCTGTGGGTGTTTACCTTAACTCTTTATGTCCTGGTTTTCTGATGTTTGAGTTTTGCTTAATTCAATGTTCGGGACGAGCATAAGCTAGCATTGGGCAGTCTTAGCTCTGTGTTAAAGTGTTTTGCCATTAAATTTCCTAAACAGTACAAGAAATGTTTGTTGGTAGGAAGTATTTGAAGGCCTATATGTCAGATACCAGTCACCATTTAGCAGAAGTAGAAAAGCAACTCTTATAAAACACAAACCATTTGTTTTAAAAAAAAAAAACCCCACAACATTTGATTTGTCTTATATTTCTAGAACTATGCAGTGTTGTTACAACCATGTTATTTCTAGAACTAGGTAGCGCTGATATGTATGCCTTATATGTTTTAATAACAGGTCATGATGGTTTTGGGAGCTTATTTTCTAAGCTTTAGATTTAATGTATGAAAATTTTTAAAAGTGAATTTTTGTGATTGATGTAAATCTCAGAGAAAGCATGCAGTTTTCCAGTTTCTGCTTTTGCTTGGAGCTGTCTTAGAGCAACATCTAGTGGTAGACTGTATTTGCATCTTTAGTCAAAACTTCAAAAGGAGGTAAGCAAAATCAGAAGTGTTAGCATAAAAACTGACTGTTAAATGGTTTGCATATGCACACATAGAAAATAAGGAAATACACTAGCCCATTCTGAAGAATATTTTCATATCTTTACCTCTTATTCTTTATATTAAGGGTTTGATCCTTCAAGGCACTCTGCACCTTGGGCACTCTCGTATTGAACTCAGTGGAAGGTGAGGCTGTCCAGTCAATCTCACCTCTTGTGAAAGACTGATCCTTGCATAGGACTCTATTCTATTTTACCAAATAACTTAAAAAGATCAAACTTTCCTTGCCGTAGGATTCCTACCACAGTCGTGTTCCAAGAATTCAAGGGGGAAAAGTGTGCAGCTTCTTTTTCTGACCCAGCACCAGATTGATCTATTCACAAAGCCATCAACTATTGGTGCTTGATCTTGCAACCTTTATTTGTATGATTAATTCTTACTCGTCCATGTAGCCCCATTGATTTCAATGGGATTACGTGTTTGAGAAGTGTTGCACTGTCTGCCTCTTTGCATCCTACTCAGTTCTTTGACTTCATTTTCTCTCAGTAAATTCTTCAGCACATACATACCAGCACCAAAGAAAAACAGATTAACTATTCAAGTGATTGCTCCTGGTGCCGGGAAGAAAGAGAAAGAAAGAAAGAGTTTTCAATAGCGCTTTGATGGTGATGAGAGTCACATAAACACCTAGGTGGATTGATAGACCCTTTGCTGATGTGTGCAGCTTCACTGAATTCAACGGGACTGCTTATGATAGGCAAGCATGATTTGCCTCTTCTTGCAGTAATGTACTTCTGTGAGAGTAGCTGGAGTTGTAATGTAGGTTACATAGGTTAGCTCTAGGTAAATGGAAGATAGCAATGGAAACATTACAACATACTTCATTTACCTTATTAGTCTCTGCAATCAGCTGGCATTAATGCAATATTAAGTTTGAGAGAGAAAGCACTCAGTTTTAACCCTCTGTTTGACTTCTAAATGGTCAACTTTAACTCTGTCTCAACTATGCTTATGGTTTAAAATCTTATCTGTCAATATAATTATATAATCTTACATAAAGTTACATAGTACATAATGTCTTCAGACTTGGCTTTATTTGTAAATCTTATTGAAATGTACAAAGCAAGCTATGTTTGAATGGTGGCTGGAACTCAATATAGCTAACTCAAGGATAAAAGACTAGGCTAAATCAGCCTAATGTAGAATTGAATCTATGCGTCCGGGGTCATAACTATGTCAAACCTAATTTTTTTTTTTACCACAATGCCTCGCCCTCCAGAAATGCTTAGAAGCTCTTTTGATGTATGTCCCTTCTCTCTTTCTTTTCTATTTGCTTCTCTATCTGCAGAAAATACTTCTGCCACATTTCCTCTCTTCCTTACTGCCTCCTATTTCCTTCTCATTGTACATATCTAAGAATTTCCTTCCCCAGTCCAAACCTGGGGGAGAGGGAGAGATGCTTGTTCTTAATGTGCAGTGTTCCTATATTCTCTTCCATACTGAAAAGGAAACAATTCTAAGTCTTGTATATTTTCAAAGCACTGTCCAAACAGTAACAATTTTTTCCCTACAGCTCTCCTGTGAAGTGGGCTAGCAGATATTAACTCATTTTACACATGGTGAAACTACTAGCACAGAGAGAGTCCAGTGACTTACCTACAGTCTCACAACAAGTCAGAGTCAGGCCCCAGTTGAATTCACTGGTCCAGAACTTCTCAATCTGTGGAATATGACACAAAAGTGGGCTGTCAAGGGGTCACATGCCACTGGCTGAGAAACCAAAATAATAATAATCAGTAAAATCCCAGGACTCAGCAGAAGCCTATGAAGGGGAGGAAGGAGAAGCTTATTCCCTCTCTGCTCCTCCTTTTGTGTCCGTGCTCTGTCCCTGCCCTATGACAAAATCCAACCATCAGGCTACATGTCCTGAGTTTCCCCACCCCTGCAGTTCTAAATTCCAGGCATGGGAAAACACCACTCAAAGAGGCTACGCAGCTTTTTGAAGCTTCTTTAAGTGGTGCTTCCCTACAGCAGAATATTAGGTGGGCAGGGAGGGGAAACAAGGAAAGCATCTCTCTATCAGCTCACTGTCCCCCGCACCTCAGTAGCCAAAGTCAGCCACGCTTCCCCCCTGCCCTCAACTGCAATCCTTTGCTGCTTCCAAGCACTGTAGATTTGTGTGGGTCTCAGTAAGAAACCATAGATGGTTTTTGCATCCCATGAAAATCACACACCACATAGGTTTATAAGATTAGGATGGTAGAGTGGTCTAAGGTGCTATTTTGAGAACATAGCATCATGTGGTAGCATGGGTTTGAATTTCACTCCTGATGCTTTGTTAGCTTGTGAGGGGAGAAAGAGTCCAGTGGTTCAGGTGGGGCATACTACAGGATATTGGTTTTTTGTAATAGCACTACCCTGTTTCCCATTCAAGATTCCTCACCTCATAGACTCTAAGGTCAGAAGGGACCATTATGATCATCTAGTCTGACCTCCTGCATGATGCGGGCCACAAAAGCTGACCCACCCACTCCTGGAATAATTCTCTCCCTTGACTCAGCTGTTGAAGTCCCAAATCACGATTTAAATACTTCAAATCGCTGAGAATCCTCCAGCAAGCGACACCTGCCCCATGCTGCGGAGGAAGGCGAAAAACCTCCAGGGCCTCTGCCAATCTACCCTGGAGGAAAATTCCTTCCCAACCCCAAATATGGCGATCAGCTGAACCCCGAGCATGCGGGCAAGATTCTCTAGCCAGACCCTCTGGAAAAAGTTCTCTGTAGTAACTTTTAATATCCCATCATTGACCATTGTTACTAATTACCAGCGATGGCGCGTTATTGACCTATTGACTAAAATCACTTTATCCCATCAAACCATCCCCTCCATAAACTTATCAAGCTAAAATAGACCTAGTGAGTGCATTCACACACACAGCATCAGAGGTCTGACAACTGTTCCACATGTTTGTTGCGATTTGAACTGTCCACCTTACATACTACACCAAGTCAACAAATGAGACAGTTCAGATACGGAGTACCAGAAAGAAATCTATGGGATGGGTATCCCGGTGAAATAGATAAGCAAAGACATTCACTTTATTTGTAATGTTATTAGAATGTCTAACTAACTAATGTTTGTAACATGCTATGGCAGTGCAGCATGTTATTAAATCCAATGGGATATAAATAGAAATCAGGAGGAGTTGTTGGCTTTGAGCCCTATTTTATTTTGCCAGGCCATGTGTTTGCTCAGAAACCACAGAAGGACTTTTAAAAGTTCTTGCATATTTAAATCATGACAGTTTACTAATAAACTGAGTTCACATTTAGATAGTTGCATAGCACACTAAAGATTGAGGTTACCTCTGTTTCATACTGTGCATGTGCATTATGGTGCATTTATAAATAAGTACAATGTCTCTAATTTTATGACCATCTTTTCAAACAACTCAGCTGCTCGTTATGATCTACCTACATGGACAAGTGTAAAGGTTCCACTGGATTTGAGTCGTTTCCCTCCTCTCCCACCTACACAAAAGAGAAGAATTTATATTTATGAACAGGATTTTTCTTCATTCTGTTATAACAAACATAGCTGAAAGTATTCTGTTGAAACTAAAACATTTTGTTTGGCATGAAAAGTTTCAGTTTTGAAGGTGAATATTTCAGGAAGTAACAGATTTGTAAAAACAGGACTTCATAATGGAAACCGATCTGAAATCTCCTGACTACCTCTATAATTCAGATTGAAGCTGTGTTCAGCTATATCTGTACTTCAACATATACAGAGCCTAAGCATCTTTGGGACTTGAATTATTGGGTTTGACATATATTTTGCAGGAAGTTGTAAGCATATGGGTAAAAGTGCCCTGAGCTACTAGAGAACTTTGCATTTGAAAGTCTTCCTGTCAGGTGTTATATTACAATCCCTTCACCCCTTCCAATAAATTACCCTAAGGGGAAATTGTATTCTAATTGCCTGCAGGGTTCGACATCCAAGAGGATTTACTAGACTGCAATCTTAAAATTGTAGTACATAAGGCTAAAGTTTGTGCCATTCCCTATTCTTGTTATACTCATTGTCATTAGCTTAGGGTACATCTACACTACAGGGGGGAGTCTATTTAAGATACGCAAATTTAGCTACGTGAATAGCGTAGCTGAATTCGACGTATCGCAGCCGACTTACCCCGCTGTGAGGACGGCGGCAAAATCGACTTCTGCGGCTTTCTGTCGGCAGCGCTTACTCCCACCTCCGCTGGTGGAGTAAGAGCGCCGATTTGGGGATCGATTGTCGCATCCCAACGGGACGCGATAAATCGATCCCCGAGAGGTCGATTTCTACCCGCCGATTCAGACGGGTAGTGTAGACCTAGCCTTAGATTTGTGTGGTTCTAATTTCTGTTTTTGTCACAATCGCTGCCATGAGAATGAGATCTAAGAAGTTTAATGCCTCATAAGTTCTGTGAAAGCTGAGAATAACCTGGACTCCTCTAATCTCCTCAATGTCCTAAAGTTTCGTGGCTGGGTAATATTAATTAATATAATTTTCCCTTTTTGCAGCCCCAACAACCAGTATGGCCAGATAATCATAATCAAAATTCTAAGATCAGGGAAAGGTATTTTGCCTTGAAGAAGGAGAGATTGGCCACAGCTGGAGATGGGGCACCGGGAGTGGACCAGTGCTCTGAGGTGGCACATAGAATCCTCTTCTGAGATGCTTGGCTGGTGTGTGTTGCTCACATCCTCATGGTCATACTGATTGCCAGATTTGGAGTTGGGAAGGTATTTTTCCCCAATCAAATCAGAAGAGAGCTGGGGTGAGATGGGGGAAAAGGGGTTGTCTCTTTCCACTGCAGCATGGGGTGTGGTTCACCTGCTGGGATCATCTGAATATATCTCACCTAAACCAATTCCCTGTCATTGCAGTGGCCTCAGGCATTGGTCACCATATTCTCTCCTATTCTCTGTCTGTGGTACACAGTTTAGTCTCCTGAGGACTGCAATGCTTAAGGGTATATTTATACTGCCATCACTAGGTGTGATCAGGAGCAGCGCCAGGGTTTTTGCCGCCCTAGGTGGCAGCGCTCCTCCTCTAAGCATTCGGGTCCTTCCGTTCCGTGTCTTCGGGGCACTTCAGCGGCGGGTCCCGGAGTGAGTGAAGGACCCACCGCCAAATTTCTGCCGAAGACCCGGAGTGGAAGGACCCCCCGCTGCCGAATTTCTGCCGAGGGCAGCAAAATGCCGCCCCCCAAATCCTGCCGCCCTAGGTGACCGCCTAGGGTCGCCTAGTGGAAGCGCCGGCCCTGGGTGTGATTGCAGCCCATGTAGGTATTCCTAAACTAGCTTAAATCTAATTAGTTTGGGTACCAGAGCAGTGAAGCCGCAACAGCGCACACATCAGTGTGGGCTGTGCAAGCCCATCCAGAACTCTGGGTAATTATGTCAGCAGCTAGCCCACACTGAAGCCTGTGCTGGCGCGCTTTCACTACTCTGGTACCCAAACTGGATCGATTTAAGCTAGCTGGGGGGTATAGCTACACAAACTGCATTCACACCCCATGATTGCATTATAGGCAGACCCTTAGTCTAAGTGAAATGTAATAGTCTATGATATGCAGGCGGTCAAAGTGCATGATCTAATAATCCTTTCTGGCCCTAAACTTTATGAAACTTTTAACTACTCCTGGCCATATTTTGCCAATGCATTTTAATTTCTGTTCAAACAATGCTGGCACAATAGGACTCAGAATAAGACAAGGTATATTATTGATTTTTCAGTCAAAGATTGTGATGTGAAAAGCATTGTAGCAAGAGCAGAAGACACCATAACATGAACATTTTCTCAGCACAATACAGGAAATTGCATTGTATGGATAGTGGCAGTAATCATGTAGCACTCTATTCTTTAAAACATCATAAATGACCACTGATTTAATTCACTTAGAGTCCAGTGCTGACAGGTACTTAGCAACTCCTGGGAGGTGCTGGATGCTCTCTGAGAAGGGCATCTATTACAGGACTTTTAAGTGCCACATAATAAGACAAAACACAAAACATCATGTGTGTTAAGTATCAACAGAAAAAACCTCTCCTCTCTTCTCTGTATTACTACTTTTGACAAAAAAAATCAAGTAAAGCTTTCAAACTTAAAAGAATCCAAAACAGGAGCAACCACTTCAATGATCCTCAAGACAAACCAATCCACCAACAACTTCAGCCAAATGTAAATAAAACTAAAAGGAGGGGGCAGAGAAGAGATATCAGTCCCAAACAGCAAGGAAAAAAAATCAATGTAGTATAAATTATCTGAAACAGATGGGTTTTGCAGTACATCCAAAAGTAGCAACCACTCAAAGTGATTCCAGATTCATGATTCAATATGTTCTAGAGGATATTCTCACAGATAGCAAATCTACCTCTCTTTGTTGTACCGCTACTTCTTCTAATCTGAGTAAATTAATGAGAAGTAGAAAGCTCTGTCCCACTAATTTAGGGGTGCCATCCTGTAATAGAAAATTTATTTACACACTTACCTAAGGTTCCTTCCCCTGGATCGGGCTCTCCCGTGCTTGTCTGGTGGCACTGGCTGGACTGCAGTGGAGTCAAAACCAGGTCCTGTCTTGCCACACAGCTGGATCCCCCAATCACCTGACCCCTATTCGCCTCCTCCTCTTCCTCATTCACCTTCTCTTCCTTGTTAGTCATGGCAGGGCCCGGTGACTCAGGGTCCTTGGAGCTATCCATGGTGCTGTGCAGGATCGTGTAGGGGTCTCCACCAAGTATGGCATGCAGCTCATTGTAAAAGTGGCAGATCTGTGGCTCAGAATTTATTGTTGGTCTCCCTCGCCTGCTGGCACTCCTGCCGCAGTTCCTTGGCATTCACATGGCACCGCTGCCGGTCCCTGTCATACCCCTTCTCTTACCATCCCCCCAGGCAACCTACTTCTAGATGTCACCTTTTCTACTGCTGGTTTGGATCTGTGCCAGCACTGCCTCTTCTCCCCACAGGCCCAGGAGATCCAATATATCCTTTCTACTCCAGGCCGCCATGTGTCTGGAACATGTAGCCAGCACGGTCAGCTGCGCAGATGTGCACAACAAGGAAAGCAGATGGAAGTGTGCTCACCAAGATGGACACCAGAATAAGGCATTTCAAAAATGTACAGGGATTTTAAGAGGACACTTCCAATCTATATGGCCCCTGGGCAATGGAATTCACAACTGTGACTAGAGCAGTCAGTGTCGTGCATTGTGCAACAGCTGTTGGGCGATTGTTAGGGTCAACATAAGTAACTCAGTGTCTACACTCACTCCATATTGACCTCCATACATCAGTTGGGATTCAAATTTAAGTGTAGATACATGCATAACTAGGTTAACACAAAGCAGCTTATGTCAACCTAACTTTTTAGTGTAGACTAGGCTTTAGTGATCAAAAATGCTGGGTCAATGCTCCTAGCACTCTGTCACAAAACTCCAAGTGAATTTGCAGGGGATTATTCATTTTCAGCCCCTCAAAAACCACACTGCAAGGTTCAGTTCACAAACACCATTGCAAATCAAATCCTGCAGGTTTAGGAAAACTCTGTCCAAAAGGCAGGGACTCCTGCAGGTGTCCTTCAGGAAGTAATTTCATAGGTAAGGACCTGAAAGAATCTAGTCCACCACAACTGACCATATCATTAAAGAAAGAAGCAATCACGTAACTACTTCAGCCATGTTTTTCAGAAATAAAACTAGTGATATAGGGTGCTTCAAATGTTGAAGAGGCTCGATTTTCAGAAAGTGCTGAGCACTTACCCTCTGAAAACCAGGCCCCTTTAAGGTGTCTCAAATTGGACTCCCAAAAACTGAATATCTAAAATCACTAATCATTTCTGAAAATCTTGGCATTATGACCTCTACTAATACAGACTGTATAAACTATACTAAGATCTTGAACTGCATCTTTTGGAAAACTGACAGCCAGTGTAAATTATAGGGGACAATGTAACAATCAATTCCCTCACTCCCACTCTAAGGAATAACTGAGCAGCAGTATGCAAAGGATAACCCAATTACATGTTTGAAACATATTATAATAAGTTTCCTCACTAGGCACAGAGATTTTGGCATTAATGATAGGTATGTGATTTAGAGGAGAATATTCCACTAAACACCAGGGAGGGAGAGGAGTTATTTAAGTTAAGGACCAATGTTGACACAAGAACAAATGGATGTAAATAAGATCAATAAGCTTAGGCTTCAGATTAGACAAAGGTTTCTAACCATCAGAGGAGGGAATTTCTGGAACACTGCCCCAAAGGGAGTAATGGTGGGGAGGAAGGAGGGGGCAAAACACCTATCTTGTTTTAAAAGTGAGCTTGGTAAGTTCATGGAGGGGATGATAGCATGAGTTGCCTATAATGGCACATGGCCCATCTGCAACTGCTATTGGCAAATATTTCCAGTGGCCAAAGATGGGACCTTAACGGTGGAGGGCTCTGAATTACTAAAGAGAATTCTTTCTTAGGTGTCTGTTTGGTGGGACTTGCCCACATGCTCAGCTCTAACTGATTACCATATTTGGAGTCAGGAAGGAATTTTTCCCTGCCTGAGAATGGCAGAGACTGAAGGGGGGTTTCACCTTCCTCTGCAGCTTGGGACATGGGTCACTTGCTGGTTTCAACTAGCGTAAATGGTGAATTCTCTGTAACTTGAACGCTTTAAAAATCAAGATTTGAGGACTTCAGTAGCTCAGAGAGAGGTTATGGGCCTATGACAGGTGTGGGTGGGTGAGGTTCTGTGGCCTGCAATGTGCAGGATGTCAAACTAGAAGATCATGATGGTCCCTTCTAGCCTTGAAGTCTATGGGTATGTCTCCACAGCAAAGAAAAACCCACAGCTGGTCTGCACCACCCAACTCAGGCTCATGGAGCTCGGGCTAAGGGGCTGTTTCATTGCTGTGTAGTCTTCTGGGCCGGAGCTACCGACCAGACTTTGAGGACCCTGTGAGGTAGAAGGATCCCAGAGCTCAGGCTCCAGTCCGAGACCAGAAGTCTATACAGCAATAAAAGAGCCCCACAGCCAAGCCCCTCGAGCCCTAGTTGACTGGCGTGGGCCAGCCACAGGTGTTTAGTTGCTGTGTCAACATACCATGATTCTACTAAAGGTTTTAATTTTGAAGTCGCCATCTTATAGAGAACATAATAGAAATGACATGGTCTCATTTTCTAACTATAACTAGTTATTGATTATGTGGTACAGTTCTTAAATAGTTCATTATATGAAAGCTTCTTATTACTTCCAATATTATTCAAAAGCTCATAAAGTTATGCTAGCATTTAAAAGGCAGTGCCAAAATTCCTTTGTACTATTTATATATAGTTATATGAGGGATGCCTTATCTAGTTTGATCTGGCTATGCATGTTTAACAGCCTGAAACGGGTTTAGTATTCTCCATTTACAGAAACCCTAGTAAAATAGTGTAAAGTGACACTGAACAGGCCTGAAAGCCATCTATTCAATTCATACTCTAACAGCAATACTTTATAAAATGTAGAATTTCATCAGCTCCTGACTTGAAAAGATTGATTCGCTTGTCATGTTGAATAGACTCTAAAAGTAGTTTAAGGAACAATTGACCCTTAGCACAGTACCAGCAAAGTCTTCTGGGTATCCAGCTGAAGGCAGTTAAAGATTTCTGAGATAACTCAAATTGTCTCTGTTGTGAAAAAAAAACAGCAACACAGCTCACAACAGCCTGAAAAACCTCAGGAGGATTTTCATAATTAAGGCTAGGAAAGAAAGGCTTTGCTAAAACCTGCATTTACATGAATATAGCTAAGACTCTACTTGCTTCTTTTGGGCGAAAAAAAATCTATGCATCCTTCTTTTTGTATTATTTTCATTTGTATTTCCATTTTTAAATACAGCTCACCAAACTTAAACAACAGTGTGATTCTATATCTAGGACTTGGTTTGCGCCCATTGTCAACTGTTGGCATGCATTGTCAATCAAACACCTCAGTCTGGAGCTATCAAAAGAAAGACACACTAGAAGAAAGCAGTGACACTGGAAGGTTAGAAGTAAAATTATGAGACACGTAATAGGATTAAAATTCCCCAAGAGTGATATGTTTAAACACACACACACACACTCACACACACAGCTATTAATCATGTAGTGCTCCAAAGACTATCCACTGGTTTGGGTGCTGTGTGTCTCTGAGACCAACTTCCTTTTTGTATTTTAATCCTTGGATGCTGCAGCTAACAATCCTTGTATTTGCATAGCAAGGAATATGGCATTTCTCATCAGAAAGCCTTCCACTCTGTAATTCACTCCCCTTTAGTGTGAAAGAATCAGATTTTGCTGCGCTCCAGCCATACTGAAAGACCCGCTTGCCCAGACTCTCTCTAAGATGGTTATTTGAGTGGTACATGGAAGGAGGCCAGGCCCATTTGATGGCAGAATTATTTTGTTTCCTGACATATTATGTTATTGTTGTATTAATTGAATGTGAGACTAGAACGTGACAAGAGGTTCAGAGAATTAATTGAAGAACTAAATTAAATAAAAATATATATCAGGTTGGCCAAACCAGGGCTCGCGAGCCACATATGGCTCTTTTACAGTCAAAGTGAGGCTTGCAGAGCCCCACCCATTCACCCTCTACTAGACTGGGTGGGGGGAGCTTGGGACCTTTGCCTTGCACCAGGGTGGTGCGGTGGGAGCTTCTTCCCAGCAGGAGGTGGAGTTCAGAGCTTCAGTCCCACCGGGTGCACTTGCCAGGGGTTGGGGCTTCAGCAGGAGCAAGGCTGAAGCCCCAAGCCCCAGCAGGTACCTCCTGCTGGGCTTGAGTTGCCAGCTCTGGCAGGCATGCCCTGGCTCCCGAACTTCTGAAGTTTGTCGTATGCAGCTTAGAGGATCAGTAAGTTTGGCCACCCCTGGTATATATAGTAAGCAGAAATCAGAAAGCCATTCAACTTCACATATTATTACTTAGCATTATCCAATTACAGCAAGATGGTAATAGGTATGGGATTGAAAGAATTTTTAAAAAGGAGCCTTTCTTCTATAAATTTTGTTTAAGTGCCTTGTACATTTATGGGTACTCTGAAATAATCAGAATAGCATTCAGTAGGTTCTTTTAGACGGAATTCCTTAGACAGGGTTGCATTACTCTACTTCTCAGAGTATTAGGGGCCTGAAGTTTTCCCTTGACTTTAATAGGCTTTGAAATCAGGCTTTATTTAGGGAGTTTTTCTAATTGATTTTGGAGAGGGGGAGGGAGGGAAGCAGACACTGCCAACCACACCAGGTGGGAGAGCCTCGATGAGCCTCTGCAGATCCAGAACTGTGGTCATCTAGGAGATCTGTGTGGGCTACATATTTCTACACAAGTGACCCTTTAAGAAAGTTCCAGCATCCTTCAGGAAAAAGAGAAGAGACAGCAGCCATCATAGGTACTTGAACTAGGGGTGCTGCCACAACCCCTGGCTTGAACTGGTTTCCACCATATACAGGGTTTACAGTCTGGGTCAATGGCTCTCAGCTCCCTCACTATACAAGTTGTTCCAGCACCCCTGGCAGCCATTGATAACATCATCTGAAGGTTGGAGGAATAGACTAGCTGAACTGATCTCAGCCTCCCTAGAAGGAATTTGGCTTCCGTGGCCTTTCCCTTCTCTTAGCAACACCAGGAATTAGCACCTTCATAACCATGAGATCCCAGATGACATTAGCAGCTTTGGACTCAGGCATCAATTGACAGCTGAGGGCAGTGAAGGGAAGCAGATAATTGAGGCTATGTCTACACTATGCTTAGAGAGGCACCGCTGTACCTGTGCAGCTGCTCTATGCCTGCGGGAAAGAGGTCTCCCATCGCCATAATTAAAGCACCCCCAAGTGGTGGTAGCTATGTCGGTGGGAGATGCTCTCCTGCTGACATAGCGCTGTCCACACCAATGCTTTTGTTGGTGAAACTTATGTTGGGTGTGCTTTTTTCATACTCCGACCGACAAAAATTTTACCAACAAAAGTGCTAGTGTAGACAAACCCTGAGTATGGGTGTAGTTAAATTAATGACCACACCCCACAGTGACAAGATAACATAAGCTTCAGACCTGATCAATGACCTTTCTGCTCTTTGATACCGTACACACACAGGGTCACTCTTCACCCCAGGAGAAGAAATCTATTTGTGGAGCAGGGTTTCTCAGCCCCCACAAGGGTCATGACAGGCAATCGGGGGTTTGGGAGGCACTGAAAATTTTATTTCAATTGAAAACTTGCTTCCCCCACTCTTCACACACCCATACCTTTCAAGGTCAAGTATTCCCTGTCAGCTTCTCAACACACACACACACACACACACACACAAAATTATAGAGGTTTATTGTGGATACATTTTTACAGTAAATGTAAGGAAGTTGTGACCTTTTTTTTTTTGGTACTTTGGCTAAGGGGTTGCCAACCAGAAAAGGTTAAGAAATACTGATGTAGTGGGATGGTCCAGTTACTTTAGGGAGTAGTGGACAGAGCATTACTTGCTCTTTTCAAAAAAAGTATATAAAATAGGTAGAGCACAGCTGGAGATAGTTTATATAGAAAGGGAAAAAAACAGTACAAAGGAAGTACATAATATATTATAAAAACAACAGCCATGAACCAGTTTTTCCAGGTTGTAAAGTCTTCTAGGAAAGGTGTTTGTAGAGCACCAAGCACAACAGGGCCCCAATCCTGACTAGAGCCTGGGGACAGGACTGTACTATCAATAGAGAGTTGGCAGTCCTCTAGGGTATAGACAAGTTTATGGAGAAGGCAAATACTTCTTGTTATATTTTCTATTGGGCAAATCTGACCCTCCATAACAGAAGACCAACTTTAACAAAAAAAAGAAATTCAAGTACTTTGATATTGATTCGCTGAGTAACTGAAAATCCCAGCTGTCATGTTATAATCACATTCTAGGAACAGTACTTTTCCTTTTGTCCTGAAAATATAACTAGGGAGATGGAAGATTTCCACCTCACAAAACCATTAACATCATGTAATTTGGTATGGTAAGCAACCATCAGTCAGGAGAGGACCACAATGGGAAGAGCATTTCAGCAGGGTTGCTCAAAAGCCAATTTTTTTTTATGGAAGTTCAGTTGAAAAATGCAGTTTTACTGAAATCTAAACATTTTGTGGGACTGTCAATTTCAATGTAATTTTCAATGGGTAAAGTCAAGACTAATGGTTCTGACAAGGTTGAACTGTTTCATTTAGATGTTATCATTTTGATTTTGTTTAGAGACTTTTATATATTATTATATGTTGTGTTATATTTAATATAATATAAAATTCAAAACAATTTGAGGTCCCAAATCAAAATTTTCCATAATTTCACTTTATAGGAAATTTCAGCTACTTGTTCTGATTCCAAAAAAAGAAGGGTCAGTTTCCCACAAAACAGAAATTCCAGTTTCCACCGGCTCTACATTTCAGGTCAGCGTGAGAACCAATATATGAGGAACTGCTGTATGTTCCTTTTTGTAAAGTGTTACACAAATTACAAGTAGATTGATCCCGCTAATCTAAACTATTAGACAGAATGAACTGAGGGGGCACTGGCAGAGATATAAAAGGAAGTTGCTCACACTGTGTCAGGCTCTGACGCACATGGGTTACTAAAAAGTAAGAAATGTCAATTTTGAGTGTTGACTGACATCACAGTTGCCCATTATGGGCTGCCTAAAACATTTTAACTGTTCATTAAGTCCATTAAGCCTAGAAGGTGAGGTGAATATTATACGAATCTTGCATTAGTTTAAATGGAACACACAATGCACATGCTTTTTTCA
Source organism: Trachemys scripta elegans (assembly GCF_013100865.1). Lineage (NCBI taxonomy): Eukaryota > Metazoa > Chordata > Testudines > Emydidae > Trachemys > Trachemys scripta. Next base: position 126,223,807 of record NC_048300.1, on the reverse strand, counting down.
GACCATTATTTTAAATTTGTCTAATGAAGAACGAGTGCTTTTACATCAGTGCACTCCAAGGTTGAGTTACTGTATAATGTGAAAACTCAGTCACCTCAACTGGCTGTGTTGCCTCTGGCAAAGCAAAGAAAGCTTACCATTAAATTGCAGTATAAAGCTACAATGTCACCGTTAGCAATGCTCAGATTAAAGTTGTGTCAGTAGTAGCCCTTCCATTATAAACCCCCATTTTTCAGGGGATTTATGACTAGCCATAAAACTGATTGCAATTCTTCATTCAGTGTCTCAGCTCAGTAGTGAATGTTTACTTCATACCAATGTCTTTTTGCAGTTCTACCTATTTTTGTATTTTATACATTAAAAAATAGAATTTTTCTAATTTATTTGCAATATTAAAACTCAAATACATATCAGATTCAAAAGGAAACATGTCAACATTTCATGAGGCAGTAGTCGACACTTCGCCTATTCAATATATACTGCCAAACATGCGAAGAGAGCTGATTGGGAATTTTCCATCTAAACCTTTTTGACAAAAAAATTTGATTTCCACAGAATGTTTTCTGAAGGAAAATTTCAATTTAGGCAAAATTTTTGAATTTGCGTTTTCCATTCAGGATAATAGAACAGTTTTGTTTCAGGTTTCAAATACAGATATTTCTGTTTGCTAACCTGACTTAAGATGTTTTGTTTCAGGTCAGTTCAATTTTAGTTATCCTTTTGAGCTGCCGTGATGCTTCATAGCAGTTGTAGTTTGGGTCCCTCATGCCCCCATTCTCTTCTGTAGGCCAGGCTAGATCATAGTCTCTCTGCTGACTATACTGTCACAATGCATCATGGGAAATGTAGTCTGGTCAGGAAGCCCATCCCATATAGGGGAGCGGGGGCATGAAGGACCCAAACTACAACTGCCATGACGTGTAGTGGCCATCAACAATATTGAACCAACCCAAAGCAAATTATTAAAATTCTGTTCAACAAACTGAAATGAAGCGTTTTTGACATTTCCAAATTGAAGTTTTTCAAAAACTTTCCGTTCCATGAAAAACCTCAGAGACTTTACTCTTCATCCCAATTTGGTATGAAAGTAGATGTCAAAACATAAGAATTTAATGGGAGACAGAAATTTTAAATTTCAACCACTTCCAGTTCTGAACGGAAGAGCCACAAAAAAGTTAATATTAGTACAGTATGGTAAGTGGAACTGGAGAAAGCATCGGGATTCAGGAAGGACTTAGTTTGATGTTCTGCTAGGGATTCACGAATGCAAGCTGGGTCTTAGCTGCTACCAGACAAACAGGCCTCTCAGCCTGTTACACTGCCCTCTGTGAATGCTCAATAAAGAACTTTCCTACTGTTCTGCTGGCCTGCTCCATCACTCATTCATTGCTAACAAAACATGGTGGCAGAAATTTGTCTCTAAAAGTTCTGGAATGCAGCAACTAGTACTTTGAACCATGGTAAATAGCCTGAATCCCTTAGGCAGCCTGGATTTTGCATGCAGAAATCTTGCCCAGTTGTGGACCTGGAGTTTGTTCACAGATTTCACCATGCAGCTGGAGAATAGTAAGAATGTAAAACTTATTTTATTTCCATGGGGTGTTGGGTCATGAAGAATGTACCACTCTGAAGCTCATCACCACCTGAGCATGATCAGCTGTGTTTGGAGATCTGGAGACATTACCTTAGACCGTAGTCAATCCCGTGCTTTGCTGCACGTTGGGCTACCCACACTTGCCATCCTTGCCTGTCAACTGCCCTTCTCTCCAAATCTTCCCATTTCATGTTGAGGTGCTTGACGTCATTCAGAACTGTTCATTTCCATGTTATTCACAGTCTTCCTCTCTTTCTTCTTGAGTTTTCTGGCTTCCATTCAAGGGCAGTATTTGGTAAGTGTTCTTTTTCCATTCTCAGCACATGTCCCAGCCACCAATGTCTTCTTTTGTAGATTATTTGTGAGAGGGTACCTCGTCCAGTAATTTTTCTGACTTCTTCATTCGTCTTCCTAGTGCTATATGTTATTCCCAATATTCTTCTCAGACATATTGTTCTCTAAAACACAATGAAACTTAGAGCAGTACAAGTTCTTCATGGGGGACCAATATGAAAATAGTGGGAAACCACAAAATGGAGAGGGCGAACAATCAGAGCAAGCAAGTGAATTATTACAACTGCTCAGCCAAAGATCTTACAGTCCTGGAAGACGGCATTCCAGTGCGGATCCACCCTTTGGAAAGATACAGGAAAAGGAGGACCAAAGGAATAATGCATAGTGCATTGGCTCCCAGGTCATATGAAGTGACCACTCAGGAGGGTCAAAAGCAATGACACTGCAGGCACCTATGAGCCTACAGACAAAGAAGGAAAGAATGAGAAATCACCCCATGTGAGTCTGTTGAGAAGCCAAGAGTACCAGAGACACTGATGAAAGAGGGTCACATTTCAGAAAGGACCTAGTTTGGTTGGTCACCAGGGACTGACATGCAAGATGAGGCCAGGCCACTTGACAAACCCTGACCTTTCATCATGCTCAACAGAGATCTATTTCCTATAACTGCCTGCTGGCTGCACCACTTATTGCTTGTGAAACAGGCCCAACCACCCCCAGACAAAAGAAAAGAAGTGGAACAACAAAGCAGGGAAAGAGGAGACATGAGAAAAGTTGCTTCAAACAACAAAGCTAGATGCTTGATGCTACCAACCCTTTAATGAACCTCCTTATAAGCAGCTGACCTAATAATTTAATTTTATAGCTGAACTTCTGATTTAACACCAGCAGAAAAATGCAAAAGCCCTCAGACTATGAAAAAGGCACCAGGAGGAATAGAAGAAGGCATGTTAAACAGTAATTGTCATGTCTTTTCTGTGTGTCACAAACATATGTAATGTTCTGAAGTTTGCAAAGCAGATTTATGTCTACAGTATGTTAAATCTATGTGTATTTACCTCAACTATAAGGACTTTGATTTTGTTCCAAATCTGTTGCACTGCCCCTTTCTTTATAGTTTACAGACAGTTCTTCTATGTATTTGACAAGTTAATATGGCCTTAAATTTCATTCATATATTGATATATCTACTTATCTGAAAATTATCTCCCAAGAGTCCTTCTGCTGCTTCTGGCCTCATACTTTCTGAGTAGCTGATAAGACTGTGATTGATACTGAAAAGCTTCTGACAATTTAATGCAGCTGAAACAGAACTATTGCTTTGGGAATCTAGACACTAGCTTCAGTCCTCCCCATATATTTGTCACTGTCTTTTGTGGGCTATGTTAATGCACACTTTACCTTTGATTAAAAGCAAAGGGACCAGATTCACAGTACAGTCTGTGCCGGCTTCTATTGGGTTAGGTGCTGGTGGGGGAGGCTTATGGTAGCAGGAAGTCCACTATAGGGAGATTTGGCCAGAACTCTGCCAGAAAGGCTCCTATGGATCTCCTGGTGAATTTAAATATGCCCCCAAATGGCAGACCTTCCACGAGAAGGAAGTGGTGAAGAAATACCCCCATGTATGAATCTACCTGGGGCACAAAGTGACAGGGCGGGTGCATTTGCATGAACAAGTGTTTGTTTTTTCCTAGGAGCCCCTTACAGACTGCCATACTTCAACAATCACATGCTCCTCCTGTGATTAAATCCCCCCCCCCAGAGAATTGCCAGACTCGTGAAGAGGTCCTTGGGCGTGTCTTGTTATACCTTACTCTGATAGCTGCCCTGGATATACAATTAACAGTTTTTAGGTGGTACAAAATGTTGCTGACTGGGATCAGACAGAGCAAGCACACAATTCCAAGTTTGGCTGTGAAAAGCAGATTGCTAATCAAAGTAAGTAATAAGTGATTTTCTTGACCTTTAAAACCCATTCAGAATCTATTGACGAAGTTTATCTGGTCACTTATGAGACAGCTGAGGGCACTTTAGGCACTGGCAAGGCAGTGGGAGCAGCATAAACATGCCATATTGGTTGACCTTTGCTTTTGGGTTACCTTTCGGAAGAAGTGGATGGACAATTTTCATATTGAAACTGAAAGACATCTTTTGCCTTTAATTGTCAGACCTCTGTGTTTTATTAACGTACTGGAGACCCCTGTGCCTGGGGTCACTCAGTACAAGCTGAAGTCATCTTTGTTAATTAATCACCTGGATAGAATTACTAACTATATTCAACTATTATTAAATATTTATATTATGATGGCCCTCAGAGGCCCCATGATAAAATGTGATATATCTCATATTTTTTATAAATGTGGCACGTGCATCTGTGAGAGTTTGTTCATGATGGCTTACTTGTTATGGAGATAGATCAGCTGAGGTTGTTAGGGGAACCAGGCAGGAACGGTAAAACAAACAATGACCTAGATAAGGAGCATCCCAGCAAAAAACACTCAAAACCCAACAGCCCGAATTATAGCCATGAAGAAACAGCTCCCCAGCCCCAATCCCAGTGACAGAGCCCTTTTGCCAAGGCAGAGAAGAGAAAGATCAAAGGGAACACTAAAATATTAGGGGAATCTGGGACCTAAGAAAAGGGTGTGGGTTGAATGAGTGGCCAGAGGCTGCCCAGAGAGTGCCAGCAAAAGCTGACAGGCTGGCCAGGGAACACAGAGAGACAAGAGAGCCTGCTGTGAGCAGGACAGCCTGTTCTCCCAGCCAGAAGTGGGGGTTAGCTGGGCTGAGGGGAAATTTACAAAAGCTGGTACCACAAGATTAAGGTTGAAGAAAGAGCCACATGGATAGGCCTTTTATTTATTGTCCCCTTTGCTCTCTCTGTGCCAGACCTTTGGGGAAATGAATAAATAATGCTTTGTTTAGAAGATGCTGTTTCTGAGTCGCTTTAATCAACTCACTGGTCACAGGTCCCCAGAAAAAATGGATTTATGAGTGCCAGATGCAGTTTGGCCAGTTGGATTAACACAGTTGGTAAGCAACTCAGAGATCCAGTGCAAAAAGGCTGGACTATAGGATTCTATTCAGAGTAGTGGCAAGACCCAGGCCCATCACTTGAGGGGTGCACTTGATAGGGACTAGAAGGGTTGTAATGGGCAGTTTGCCCTGTAGCTGTGACAGGCCCTAATCAGGATTAGGGCCACAGTTTGCTAGGTCCTGAACAAGAAAAGATAAGTATGGTAACTGCTCCACAGAGTTTATACTTGAAGACCATGAACAAAACACAAAGGAGTAATAGGGAGACAATCAAGTATAAATAATTTGCATATATAGGTGAGACTGGTGCACCGCCCCAACCCACCCTGGTGGCACTGTGGACAGGGCCGGTTCCAGGCACCAGGCAACCAAGCACATGCTTGGGGCAGCACCTGGTAAGGGGCAGCCAATCTTGGAGTGGCGGGGGACAGTGCGGCACGGCATTCCGCGGGGGGGGGCTCAGCGGGACGGCGCTTTTTTTTGCTGCTTGGGGCAGCAAAAAAGTTAGAGCCGGCCCTGACTGTGGAGAAAATCATCTGATTCACATGCACAGGGGACAAATGCCAGATCAGGAGAAGGAAAGAGAGCAGATTGGGACAAGGAGTCTGGTGAGGCTGGACTGGGCAACGGGGAAGAGACATTGAGATCCAACAAGGAGCTGGAGGAGAACTGGGACTAGCTGAGCAAAGAAGCCAGAAAGAGGGCTGAAGAGTCTATGCTGTAAGGGTGCACATTCACCACCAGAACACTCCCTCATGTCAGGGAGCGGTGTTGCAGGGGCTGTTTTCCTCTAGCATTCCTTTATCCATCCTGGTTTCACAGTGGTCTGCCACTACTTCCCCCTTGGTCTGGAGAAGAGGTAGGGAAATCCAGACTAGCCCTCTCCTTTGGGTTCCAGGCCAGGGTCACTGTTTTAGGTGGCTAGGGACTGTTCCATCAATCCCTTTGCCACCTCCCTGATTTTTGCCCTGCTTGTCAGTGTCTTCATCAGGTCTGCAGACTCTGCTATTCCCACCTTAGATTTGTGATTCCTCATGGATTCTTCTAAGCTGCTACAGAGGCACTTCCTCACAGTCACTTCTAGCCCCTCTGGCAGCAGCTGAGCTATATTTCAGGCAGTACCCCTGCCTCTTGCTTTGAGGCAGTCAGTATCTCCTTCAGACAGCAGTTTCCTCCTGCGGTAGGGTTATAGCAAGCTTCTCCTTGAGCTGGACCCTTTTCCCTGATTAACCCTCCAGTTTAGAGGGGTCAGCAAGCCAGTTTTCTCCTGCCCTGTCCATCCTGCTATAAGGGAAGAGACAGCATATATGCTGGGCCCATGCCTAAATCTCATCCCAACTGGCTGGGAGAGGGGAGCCTTACCTACCCTCTCTTGAAGGCTCCTGGTCCCTTAAAGAAACAGTAATAGGATTCCTCCCAAACACTACTTCCTCTCTCCCAGTATATCTTCCATCTTTGTACATCAGACCTCCCAAAATTTTAAAGGAGCCACCCCACATGACAGGAATGGGCTGATCCCTAGGCACTACTGTCCTTAAGGAGGCAGATCACCCCATCATATACCCACTACAGTACATTCTCCTCCAGAGCCTGACCATTGCTCCGCTGTCAGCAAATATCTGTGAAACTCATTGGCAAAGTCTCTCTCTCATCCATTTCAAGTGCTAGTTCACATAGAAGTAATAGGTTGTCATCCTCTATCAGTTACTCCATTACCTCAAGTGGCAGATGTCTGTGCAGTGGATCTAAAGGTTCCAAGCATCCTGATGACCCATGTGGGTGTCAATATGCTGCCATATGATGGAATTTCTGTTTTTTCAGTTTGCATTTAAGAAAAAAAAACCACCTAGGAAATTACACACAAAACCTGTGTTAAAAGAATATTATGTTAAGTGACAGAATTAAGGTTAAATGTTTAATTATTTAAATAGCTATCAGCTGCTACTTAGCCTCATTGTTACGTGTTGGCAGATTACTTGTATTTGTTGCAGCATAACTGGATCTTGAGAATGAATTATCCTCCTTCAAATTCCATCAGTTCCATGGCTTTCTGTGCTAATTGTATGCAGTAGAACTTTGACAGCATGCTCAACCTTGTCCAGAACAAAGGGGAAACCAGCCCTAAAGCAGTTTACAAATTAATGGCTTGATCCTGCAAGTGTTCACTTCCATATATAGTGATTACTCATGTGAATGGTCCTATTGTATGGCAATAGATCCCTAGTCTATTGTTTTCATTATGAAGGATGCTAGACAATACTCCTACATGTTTTAATTAGTTGAATTCTTTTAGAATAGCGTTAACAACATTCAGGACCCATTTAACTACGATTTTGCACAGTGAACACCACCAAGCTTTTAACAGCCACACTCTCAATGCTGCAAACAAATATGCTGACCTTGAAATTTTCAGAGCTTTATGATGGCTCCAAGAGCAAATACAAATATTGATGTAGATGAAAATTTACTGCACTCAGCCTTATCACCGAGTTCCTCACATTTCAATTTTCCTAAATATGCTCAGAAACTCTGCTTTGTAATGGAAAGCAAGAGAGTGGGTATTGTTGTCATAGCAACAAAAACATTTTCTTCTCCTTCAAAAATATTGTATGTTAGAGACCAGTGGAAAAAATAATATGTGTATATGATTAATTTTACTCCCTGTCACTTTTTTTTTTTCAGATTTCAGAAAACTGTTTTCAAAAATGTTATAAAATATTGAAACACAGATTATGGTAGGAGCCACTGCAGGTATTGGGATGCTGCTGTGGATAATGTAGTGAACCAAAGGTTCATCTACATTTCCCTGCAATATTCCCATGCCTCCTTGGGAATTTTATTCCCCACTTATTCTGCTGCATTGGATAGGAAGCTCATAGTGGAGCTAAATCTGCATTTTATGTTTTGAATTTAGGACTGTTGTCTCAATGTAATTACTAATAGCTGGACAAGTAACAGTGAGAGAGAACAGATAGTTGTGTTAAAAAACAGGTGAGTATTGCTGTAAGATCTTATAAGTGTTTCCCCAAGAACTTTTTGCCAGTTTATTCTTTGTCAGACAGAGCTCCGTTTCTAGTTCTATGTAGGAATGGACCAAAGCTGTAAAAAAAAGACTGTACCAAAATCCCAAAAGTGACATCCTGGCCCCATTGATTTCAATGAAGCTAGGATTTCACCACTCATCTGGACACCACCCTTTCATCCCAGACACAAACAGAGTTCAAATTCAGACGAAGTTTGCAATTCAGCCTCACCTCAAATTGTACGTTACATTGGTTCAGGTTATTTTTGTGCAAGGTGAGAATTAGTATGGTCTCCTTCCTCTGGACTAGTTGGTATATTACTGTGATTTTTATTATTATTTTGACTTTTCTTCCTTGTATATGAAGTGTTTCAATGCTGGTTCAGTGGTACTGTCCTGCTTTAACGTATGTTAAAAAGAAAGAAAAAAAGTATAGTGAAGAAGTACTCAGGGGAGTCAAAATGCTCATCAGTATTTCAGTTCTAAAGCTTTATTTGGGAAATGAGATGAGTCAGTTATTTTGCGTTTCGTGAATACACCTTAATTAAATGTGAGAGATTTCTTATTAGATTTTCGTAGGGTTTAACTTCTTTGGGGTAGTTACTTGTGCTTTCGGGAGGTGTGCTCAGTTGTCTCATTGATTTTTGCTAATTAAACAAAGTGGCTGATCATCCACCTCAGACTGGTTTTTAAAGTACCCTTTATTTTTTCGTTTCAGTACTGGGTTTTATTTGGTCTGAATTCATGGCAAGACATAATACCACAAAATATCTGACTGAAGAAATGCAAATACTTGATAGCCTTTTATGTTATTTAAAGTGAATGTATTAGTAATGTTGTCTTAAACCACTGTGGGTTTGGCCCTTTTGACTACAGTTTCACCTCTCCTACCTGCTTCAGATTTAGAGCCTCCCGTAACACAAAGACCAAACATAGTGACCACACATACATTTACAAGTTCAAGGTCTAGTCTGTTTTTACAAGTTTTACTGAAGTTACAGTTAAGGTTATGATTACCCAAGCATATAGAAATCCTATGAAGACCTATGCACAAGTTACAAATATAGTCATATTCACACCCTTAACAATATTCTTAGGGCCTTGCCAATTGATCATCAAAAGAGAGATGGTTCCTGCTGGAGTTTTCCCATTGGGAACTCATTTTACCCAGTTTGGAAGCCCTCTTTTATTTTGTGATTCTGACTACACCTAACACTCTACGCATGATCATGAAGGTGTTAACTCTTTTTCCTCATTTGTATTGTGTCCATCAAGAATATTGGGGTGTGCAGTTTTCCACAGATGGTTCATCATTCCCTTTATTTTCATTAGCATTGATGGACAGCCTGCGCCCTGCAGTTAGGGCATTCGTTAGAAAAATGTGATTACAGGGTATCTTGTAATCAAAAATTAATATTGCAGTTAATCTTTTACACTACACCCATTGGCACATCTTTTCTCATAATTTTGTGGCATAGGGTAATTCTTTGGTCATTTACTTATGTCAAGCATTTCTTAAGCCTATGGCTTAGTAAGGCTAAGCTAAAACCTCACAGGCTTCAGCATGTAGGCCTTGCGTTTCAGCCCTACTTACTTAGATACCTAATGCATACTTGTTACTTCTACATACTTATCAATCTTATACTTCTATAATCCTACCACTTAAATCTATTTAGCATATAATGATTATATATAACATAGCATATAAGTTAATTATAACATCACACAACACCCAATAAATGAATGATAAAAAGGAACCAACTGGCTACAACATGCTTACGTCTAGTATAGTATATATATTATTTATATATAAATACATACCCATGGGAGTGAAAGGATACTGCATATGCTAGAATTGTTACTCTCTTCTAATTACATTTATCCAACTCTACATTCCTCCACTAAGTTACAACAACTAAGAGTGTACATATCACAGTAGGTGCTAAGATACCATTGAAATAGCATAAGTCTATAGTCATAGATTATTATGACAACACAAAGTTCTCTATAGCAAGATTTAGCTAACTCTCAAGGTAACTTACATTTCTTCAAATGCTTTAGCTATATACCTCTAAAAACAAAGACTGCATATCTTTACACTTCCCCTGTCTGCCATTCAAATGACATATTACCCATTTTAGATACCACCATCATGTATTCTGTATATGCTATGAACTTTTACAGAAGAGTTTGTTTAGCAGTGATTTAGAAATATTTGAACATATTTATTAGTGCTATTTTTCAGTTCCTTCCACCTATAAAGCTATGCTGCCTCTTAGTACCAGGAGTCCAACTATACAGGCCTCTGAAACTGAGAAAAAAAAAATCTAATACATACATTTTAGAAAATGCTAAATAGCTTTTCCATATGTAATCCTTATGCCAGGTGAAGCCAGCAACAACAAGGGCCAGGTTCAATATCTAGGGACTCCTTTTCAACAATACAACACAAAACCGGCTCGACACCCACCCAGTGACCTGGGACAATTACACGCCACCCGGTGGGTGCCTCTAAGAGGCAATACTTCCCCACTCGTAAGCATAGAGTCTGAGTGTAGCAAAAACTTTTAATAAAAGGAGGGAATTAACTCAGCATTCATTTGGGAAAACACCGCAACTGGGGTTCATAAACACAAACTATGAGCAAAAGACCCACCCCCCAAGTAAGTTGGACAGTGTCCTTTTCCCCTCAGGGTCTCAAGTCCAGCAACCCAAAAGTCCCTTTAACATGCCCATCCCTTCTCTGTACCCCACTCACAGTTGCTGTCCTTGGCCAGTGCAGCCCCAGAGTACAAAGGTTCATCTGCAGAGTTCACCTCCCACCCTGTGAAGGCGGGAGGGTGGGGAGGAAAGAGGCATCTTACACGCTGCACTGCTCGGTCACTCGCTCGTTGCCCCAATGGCCAATTGCCACACCTCTGTGGGGCTCTGCTCTAGTCCTCTCCACCAGCTGCCTGCAAGCCACTTGCCATGCCTCTCCAGCAGCTTGCCAAGATGTCTTCAGGCCCCACACACACACTTAACACAACTCTCAGTGATTTCAGCTGTTAGTGCAGGGAGCCTCACTACTGGTGTACACTGGGCAGTCTCCTACAATAGACCTAGGTATCAGTGATTTCAGCTCTGCAGCATGTAACAAGACTCTCAATTGAGTCTAAATTAGCTCTTTTATTATGCCATGGAGAGAGGAAGGGTCAAATGGTGTCTAGGACCCTTAAATAGGGCCCACACCACCATATACAACTACCTGTCCCCACCCTCTCTCAATTCATTGGGCTTTGGAACCCATGTCCCCTGCCTAGCAAGTGCCGTTCAGTTGAGGGTGAGTCCCTCCATTGGGGTATGCCAGGTACAGTTCTGCTGCCCTCAGTTCACACAACAAGGATAACAACCCTTTATTACTACTGCCCCAATAACAAGGAAACTGGGGATCCAACACCAGCCACAAGTGATCATTTGGGCAAGCAGTCCCATCATGCTGAGCACCTAGGCAGGGTGGATGTGTCCATGCAAACGAGATCTGAAGTCTTTTTCCACAGCTCACCACTAGATGTCAGGGGAGAGCTCATCCAGATTCTGTTTACAATGCCTGAATGATTGGGTTTGATGTCTGAGGACTTACCAACGGGACAGTATTCTGTCACCATTAATAAATGACAATTACTCTCTTCCAAAAAAATACTAAGCTCTCATTTCTATGGGAATGGATCTTTGAACATCACAACTTCAATCTGGAACTGTTCAGGTTTATGCTGGGAAAGAAAGCATGTAATAATAGTGATACAGAAACTGGTTTAGACAAAATAAGGACCAACCCAAACCTTTACCCAAAGTGAGCTGATACTGAACTTCTTGTGAAGTTTAAATACTTGGGCCAAGATTATCAGAAGTAACTAGACACTGGATGCTGAACTTGAGAAGCCTTAAAGAGTCCTGATTTTTTGAATGAAGGTGCTCAGCAGTTTCTGAAAATTAGACCCTTTTAAGAAGACTGAAATGGGGCATTCAGAAACTCAGGTACCCAAAAATCACTAGTCTCTTCTGAAAATCTTGGACTTGGGGACTTTTAAAAATTACTGAATCTGTTTTTCTGTGTGTCTGATCTTCCTTGTTCTTACTAAAACCATAAGTAAAAATGCAAAAATAATGCTGTGATGGATTAGTATATATTTATATCAAACTGCAAAATCAATTCTGTTTTGTCATTTTTATTGTAACCTACTGTAGCTTTTACTTTTGCACTGTAACCTCTATCTTGGCTATGAAAATCCAGGTGGTGAAGAAATCCTTATGCCCAGCAGAAAGACTAACAGTGGGAAGACCATCAAGTCCTCAGCAATGATTGTCCTCCATTCAAATGGATCCACCCTAGAACAATAGTCTGGCTGCAGTCCAAAGGAACTAGTTTTCCTAGTTGGGACTATAGGTGGGACTGGAGCTAAGCAACTAACTGAGCACCTAATGGGAGTTTTGAAGCTGCTCCAGGGTCACTTGATAGAGGAGGCCAGAACTTCATTTAAGGTCCAGATCGTCTCAAGTCTGAGCTCCTTGTCTCACCAGCCATCCATTGACTGACATCAGGAAGACTGAGCAGGAGTGGGGTGCAGGAGGGTTTTGGGACCCTGGAAGAATGCTAACCAAATGGGTCTCTGAGTGGTGAGGACCCTGGAGGAAGGAGTTGGAGTGCAGGTGTTCATTATTTTTGGCCCGTATCTATAACTTTTGTGCTTTTCTATGAATAAAGTGCATCTGATTAAGAGGTTCCTTAGCAAAGTGTGTATTAGTTGCTTTAACTGTCACACACTGAAGAATTAAAATTTAAACCAGAGTAGTCACAAGAGTGGAGTATGCTTAAATTATTGGGGAGACTCTGGGGTCAGCACTGGTTTTAGGGAGGACTGCCACCTTTCTAAGTTTTCCCAGGATGATCCCTTTTTTGAGGTAGCTGTCATAGGAAATCTGCAAGTGTACTCAGTACACACTGCCAACCAGCCAGTTTTTTGGGGCTCAGAATCAACCCGACTTTCCCAGTTTTTTGTACCCTGACTTTCCCAGGTTTTTGTACCTCAGATGTGGCAACCCCAGTCTTGGGGTCTAGGACAGCTAGGCTATGGTCATCTCCCATCCCCAAAAAGGAATTCTAGAGAGCGGGGGATCTATATCTTAGAGACCGTGTCTGGACAATGCTCAGACTCAGTAGGTTCAGAAGCATGGGGGATCCAGAGGTCGAATCCAATACAGCAGCCTGGTATCTGACTACAAGGGAGAACTCAGCCAGGGCAGTAACATTTGCAAGAGAGATTGTTGGTACAGGATTTTCAATCCAATTTTACAGACTCAGGAGGTCTGGATAATTCAAAGAAGCACTTTATGCAGCAGCCTGGGCTTTCTTGGCAATCTAAGCAATGACCAGACTAGCTTTGTTTAAGTTGTACTATCAGGGAAGATCACCAAGTCAGTATGGAGTAGAGGCCGATTAAGTGCTGTTCTTCACTTCTCTATGCAATCTAAGTTTTCTCTGACCTTACTATACCAGAGAACTGTGATTCCATGTGACTTTGTTCATAAGAACTACATTAGCACCTATATTGATTGTGTATAGTTGTCATGCAGTCTAATCTTTGTTGCCATGAAATACATCTAAGTGCTTAGTAACAATTTCTGCTTTCATCAACCTTGTCATTAGACCTTGTACTTTGTGAATTATATTTAGCTGTTTATAGTCCTTCAGAGCAAATACTGGCTTCATTAGTAAATTATTAAGTAAAAGCAAGTCAGATCTCTTACCTTTACATATGCATACCCAAACTCTCTGTATTCATAACAATAATTTATTTACAGTTATATTAGGATGAATTTGGTCCACTATCCATTACTTTCAAATATATTTGTCCAATAGCTTCAGTCTTATCACCACTGCAAACTTAACAATGATTGGTTTCACAAGATTATCAACATACAATGTATTCTGCAAGCTATCTTCCTGGGATGGGGTTGCATATTGTGCCTATCCCTAAGTCTCAGGAGTTTTCCAATGCAAAGGTAATGGTCGCACCACATGCTGTATTAACTTTTGCAGGTCTCCACCCTATGACTGGGAATTTCCTTTTAAATGGGGGTCAGAGAGACATCTGCTTAGAACCAAACTGCTAATACCTGAATAGAGAGTAGGAAATGCAAGAGCCACTGGAGAGGCAAAGGCCCTCTGGATGAGTGGGCCTTGTCTTCTGTGTGATCCATAGGCTCTAGGGACAGAACCACTACGCACACTGCAAAAGGGAGAAAGTGTATACCCCGCACTTCATGGAACAAGCCCAGAAAAGTGTCACAAGGGCTTTCCTCCCCCGGAGTCACCTCTTGCATGGATTTTCACGGCAATCAGACCCTGTGCTCTTCATTTTCTCATTTGAATCCTTAATTTAATAACATTCCTTTTGTCCAAGGTTATACCTTGCTCATGTGCAGGTTACTACATCCTCTTGTCCTTCAACTGCTATGCCCTCTGCTTGCACCACATTACCAACCAACCAATTAAAATCTCTAATCAGAACCATACAAAATGCCAGTGAAGAAATATTTGGCTTTCCCAGGGATGTGTGTCTCTGCAGTTTCTTCTTTCTTTAAAGCTTAGGAGAAAATAATCTCACCACATTCAAATTTTATGGTTGTGATTTATTCTCTGGGGTACAATTAACAATGTAAACACAGTAAAATCTGCACCAAAGAGTACCTTCAAAAGGCAACCCATTATTCAATGTGACCACTTTAAAAATAATATTTGAAGGTATCAAGTTATACCAACTATAATTACTATATAATTTGCAGTGTTAAGATAAAAAGAGGAGTATTTGTGGCACCTTAGAGACTAACAAATTTATTAGAGCATAAGCTTTCATGGACTACAGCCCACTTCTTCGGATGCATACTTCTTCGATATGCATCCGAAGAAGTGGGCTGTAGCCCACGAAAGCTTATGCTCTAATAAATTTGTTAGTCTCTAAGGTGCCACAAGTACTCCTGTTCTTTTTGCGGATACAGACTAACACGGCTGCTACTCTGAAAAGTGTTAAGATAATACAAGAAGATCATACCATGGAAGACAGAAATGAGTATCTGCTAATTGTTCTGTAACAATATAGCATTTACTGTGTAAGAAATTGATCAATATTTATTCTAATTATGTAGCTTTTTACATGGTTGCTTGCTTGTGCCCAATAAAAATAAAGGAACACCATTAGTATATTGTCTGACAAGGGCTGAAACTGGTAAATTAGAAACACAAGCTTTTAGAAGCTCTTCTCTTAATACTTTCTGGTAAATTCCTAATAGTTTTAAAACTATTTGCTACAATTTGCATATTTTGAAAATAATCACATAATGCCTAAAGATTTAAAGGGGATTGACCTAGATGAGCCTTAGTCTCTTTCTATTCTAAAATACCCTAAAAGGATAATGGTGCTATTTATAGAGCCGGAAAAATGTATCAATCTCACACCATGTGAAGAAAAATACCTAAGCTAAGCATCCTGTCTACTTTTATTTCCTTGTTTTCTACCATGTGTCTTATCGTGAACGCTGAAAAACACTGCTTCAAAACAGGCATTGTAAATTCTGTGGATGCTGCGATAAAATACTCTGGGTTCATAGTTCACTTTCAGAAGATGAAAGAGTCTAGAGAATGAAGAGTCCAAGCTGCTTTTAGACAGGTACCTCAGGAACAAAAGCAGTTCCATTCTGAAATGTGCCAACACTACCAACACACTGTGGATTTATGGTTTTGTTTGTAAAATGAAATTTACTGATCATGAATATCTGAAACCCTCAAATCACCTTTTAGAAATATTTGCACTGAGATAGCAGTACTCAGACATACAAGACTGAAAGAAATATTGCCATGGGAGGAGGGGAGCACTCACAGCCTGCAGGGGAAAGGAGGAGAGGGGAGAAATGAAAAACATTTGGTATGGAACAACCGTAGCATTGAAAGAAAGACAGGGACCCTGATTCTGCTTCCATTGAAATAAATGGCAAAACTTCCACTGATTTCATTTGTAGCAGAAGTTGGGTCTTGGCCTCCCAGCTTGGGCCCTGGGTTCCCCAGCATCAGTACAATAATAAATTGAACAAATGTCATTTCTACTCATATTTAATTGAAAATAAGAGAACATATTGTAGCCAGAGCAGTAAATCTAATAATCTCCATATCATCATTACCCATAAAATCTTCCACAGTTGTAGCGTAGAACCAGGTAAAAAGATGGTTTTTGTGGCAGTCTGAAGACTTTCATGCAATTAAATAATCTTTGAAAATGTTGCATTCCTTTTC
This sequence comes from Trachemys scripta elegans, assembly GCF_013100865.1. Lineage (NCBI taxonomy): Eukaryota > Metazoa > Chordata > Testudines > Emydidae > Trachemys > Trachemys scripta. The sequence goes on along the minus strand of NC_048300.1, from coordinate 126,207,535 downwards.
ATATGAATCTTACCAAAGTTTGATTTAATGAAGTTAAAAAAAAAACCTGTTTGTGCATATGAGAGAGAGAGAGAAACTAGGTTTTCCTCACAGTGTTATTTCAATACAGAAAAAGTCACACTGTCCAATGTTTCTTTTCAACTTGTTTTTCAAGCAAATATTTTAATTAATTAATTCGGCATACGAGTGAACTTGCCTCTTTTCTCTATTCCCCCATTTAAAAAAAATATTCTAGTAAGGACAATGGTGGTATAGCATACAAACTTTTGTGCTGATCTAATCTGGGAATTAGTGCCTGGTGAGTCCCCCACCCATCTCCATCTACAAAGGATATGCTCTCTACACAGATTAGGAGGAGAGGTCAACCAACTGCACCACCATCTTCTCCCATTCCAGAAGTAGCACCAATTCAGATATTTCTTTGGGGAGAGGGCAAATTCTGGTTTCCCACTTCTTGGCAGGGACCCCATTCTGATCCTTATTCTGCCCCCCCCCCCCCCCCCCCCGCCCTCTCGCAGGACTCTCCAGTGTCCTTTAGCTGGGGACCGTCCCCTCTCTCTTACCAACAGGGTGCACGAGCCAGTACCACCAAGAGTTGAGATCTCTGTGGATTCTCCTAGAATCATAGAATCATAGAATATCAGAGTTGGAAGGGACCTCAAGAGGTCATCTAGTCCAACCCCCTGCTCAAAGCAGGACCAATTCCCAGCTAAATCATCCCAGCCAGGGCTTTGTCAAGCCGGGCCTTAAAAACCTCCAAGGAAGGAGACTCCACCACCTCCCTAGGTAACGCATTCCAGTGTTTCACCACCCTCCTAGTGAAATAGTTTTTCCTGATATCCAACCTGGACCTCCCCCGCTGCAACTTGAGACCATTGCTCCTTGTTCTGTCATCTGCCACCACTGAGAACAGCCGAGCTCCATCCTCTTTGGAACCCCCCTTCAGGTAGTTGAAGGCTGCTATCAAATCCCCCCTCATTCTTCTCTTCTGGAGACTAAACAATCCCAGTTCTCTCAGCCTCTCCTCATAAGTCATGTGCTCCAGACCCCTAATCATTTTTGTTGCCCTCCGCTGGACTCTTTCCAATTTTTCCACATCCTTCTTGTAGTGTGGGGCCCAAAACTGGACACAGTATTCCAGATGAGGCCTCACCAATGTCGAATAAAGGGGAACGATCACGTTCCTCGATCTGCTGGCAATGCCCCTACTTATACAGCCTAAAATGCCGTTAGCCTTCTTGGCAACAAGAGCACACTGTTGACTCATATCCAGCTTCTCGTCCACTGTGACCCCTAGGTCCTTTTCAGCAGAACTGCTACCTAGCCATTCGGTCCCTAGTCTGTAGCAGTGCATGGGATTCTTCCGTCCTAAGTGCAGGACTCTGCACTTGTCCTTGTTGAACCTCATCAGGTTTTTTTCTGCCCAATCCTCTAATTTGTCTAGGTCCCTCTGTATCCGATCCCTACCCTCTAGTGTATCTACCACGCCTCCTAGTTTAGTGTCATCTGCAAACTTGCTGAGAGTGCAGTCCACACCATCCTCCAGATCATTAATAAAGATATTAAACAAAACCGGCCCCAGGACCGACCCTTGGGGCACTCCACTTGAAACCGGCTGCCAACTAGACATGGAGCCATTGATCACTACCCGTTGAGCCCGACGATCTAGCCAGCTTTCTATCCACCTTACAGTCCATTCATCCAGCCCATACTTCTTTAACTTGGTGGCTAGAATACTGTGGGAAACCGTATCAAAAGCTTTGCTAAAGTCAAGAAATAACACATCCACTGCTTTCCCCTCATCCACAGAGCCAGTTATCTCATCATAGAAGGCAATTAGGTTAGTCAGGCACGACTTCCCCTTCGTGAATCCATGCTGACTGTTCCTGATCACTTTCCTCTCCTCTAAATGTTTCATAATTGATTCCTTGAGGACCTGCTCCATGATTTTTCCAGGGACTGAGGTGAGGCTGACTGGCCTGTAGTTCCCCGGATCCTCCTTCTTCCCTTTTTTAAAGATGGGCACTACATTAGCCTTTTTCCAGTCATCTGGGACCTCCCCCGATCGCCATGAGTTTTCAAAAATAATGGCTAATGGCTCTGCAATCTCACCTGCCAACTCTTTTAGCACCCTCGGATGTAGCGCATCCGGCCCCATGGACTTGTGCACGTCCAGTTTTTCTAAATAGTCCTGAACCACTTCTTTCTCCACAGAGGGTTGGTTACCTTCTCCCCATGCTGTACTGCCCAGTGCAGCAATCTGGGAGCTGACCTTGTGCGTGAAGACAGAGGCAAAAAAATCATTGAGTACATTAGCTTTTTCCACATCCTCTGTCACTAGGTTGCCTCCCTCATTCAGTAAGGGGCCCACACTTTCCTTGATTTTCTTCTTGTTGCTAACATACCTGAAGAAACCCTTCTTGTTACTCTTAACATCTCTTGCTAACTGCAACTCCAAGTGTGATTTGGCCTTCCTGATTTCACTCCTGCACGCCTGAGCAATATTTTTATACTCCTCCCTGGTCATTTGTCCAATCTTCCACTTCTTATAAGCCTCTTTTTTGCATTTAAGATCAGCAAGGATTTCACTGTTTAGCCAAGCTGGTCGCCTGCCATATTTACTATTCTTTCTACACATCGGGATGGTTTGTTCCTGCAACCGCAATAAGGATTCTTTAAAATACAGCCAGCTCTCCTGGACCCCTTTGCCCTTCATGTTATTCTCCCAGGGGATCCTGCCCATCTGTTCCCTGAGGGAGTCAAAGTCTGCTTTTCTGAAGTCCAGGGTCCGTATTCTGCTGCTCTCCTCTCTTCCTTGTGTCAGGATCCTGAACTCGACCATCTCATGGTCACTGCCTCCCAGGTTCCCATCCACTTTTGCTTCCCCTACTAGTTCTTCCCTGTTTGTGAGCAGCAGGTCAAGAAAAGCTTTGCCCCTAGTTGGTTCCTCCAGCACTTGCACCAGGAAATTGTCCCCTACACTTTCCAAAAATTTCCTGGATTGCCTGTGCACCGCTGTATTGCTCTCCCAGCAGATATCAGGGTGATTAAAGTCTCCCATGAGAACCAGGGCCTGTGATCTAGCAATTTCTGCTAGTTGCCAGAAGAAAGCCTCGTCCACCTCATCCCCCTGGTCTGGTGGTCTATAGCAGACTCCAACCACAACATCACCCTTGTTGCTCCCACTTCTCAACTTTATCCAGAGACTCTCAGGTTTTTCTGCAGTATCATACCGGAGCTCTGAGCAGTCATACTCCTCTCTTACATACAACGCAACTCCCCCACCTTTTCTGCCCTGCCTGTCCTTCCTGAACAGTTTATATCCATCCATGACAGTACTCCAGTCATGTGAGTTGTCCCACCAAGTCTCTGTTATTCCAATCACATCATAGTTCCCTGACTGTGCCAGGACTTCCAGTTCTCCCTGCTTGTTTCCCAGGCTTCTTGCATTTGTGTATAGGCACTTAAGATAACTCATCGATCGTCCCTCTTTCTCAGCATGAGACAGGAGTCCTCCCCTCTTGCGCTCTCCTGCTTGTGCTTCCTCCCAGGATCCCATTTCCCCACTTACCTCAGGCCTTTGGTCTCCTTCCCCCGGTGAACCTAGTTTAAAGCCCTCCTCACTAGGTTAGCCAGCCTGCTGGCGAAGATGCTCTTCCCTCTCTTCGTTAGGTGGAGCCCATCTCTGCCTAGCACTCCTTCTTCTTGGAACACCATCCCATGGTCGAAGAATCCAAAGCCTTCTCTCCGACACCACCTGCGTAGCCATTCGTTGACTTCCACGATTCGACGGTCTCTACCCCGGCCTTTTCCTTGCACAGGGAGGATGGACGAGAACACCACTTGCGCCTCAAACTCCTTTATCCTTCTTCCCAGAGCCACGTAGTCTGCAGTGATCCGCTCAAGGTCATTCTTGGCAGTATCATTGGTGCCCACGTGGAGAAGCAGGAAGGGGTAGCGATCTGAGGGCTTGATGAGTCTCGGCAGTCTCTCCGTCACATCATGTATCCTAGCTCCTGGCAAGCAGCAGACCTCTCGGTTTTCCTGGTCAGGGCGGCAGATAGATGACTCAGTCCCCCTGAGGAGGGAGTCCCCAACCACCACCACCCTCCTCCTCCTCTTGGGAGTGGTGGTCGTGGAACCCCCATCCCTAGGACAGTGCATCTTTTGCCTTCCAATCGGTGGAGTCTCCTTCTGCTCCCTTCCCTCAGATGGGCCATCTAGTCCACTCTCCGCATTAGCACCTGTAGAGAGAACATGGAAACGATTCCTCACCTGTATCTCCATTGCTGGTGCATGGACGCTCCTCTTTCTTCTTCTGGAGGTCACATGCTGCCAAACCTCCTCAAAATCCTTCTGTCCCTGCTGCGCCTGCTCTGAATCTTCAGAACATTGTGGCCGTAGAAGCATCTCCTGACGTCTGTCCAGGAAATCTTCATTTTCCCTTATGCAACGCAGAGTCGATACTTGTTTCTCCAGCCCTCGAACCTTCTCCTCCAGTATGGAGACCAGCTTGCACTTTGTACAGACAAAGTCGCTTCTGTCCTGCGGAAGAAAGACAAACATGGCACAACCTGTGCAGGTTACAACAGCTGATCGCTCACCTTCCATATCACCGTCCTCTTAGGAGCTTCCTCAACTGTTGCAGGAATTACTCGGAGAAACCTGCAGATGACAGCCTCAGTGCGCTCTCCCCACGCGAACTCCCAGGCAAACTCCCGCTGTTAGCCTCTGCTGTTCGCTGGTTCGCTGCTGACTGCCCTTATATACCAGTCAGGCCCACTCAAGGCCCAGCTGGAACAAAGCACTCCCAATTCACACTTTTCAAACAAACAAGCAAGCAATCAAGCACACGGTCAAACTGACCAACTGTCCCAGCAGCAGACACTCAGATACTCACCAACACAGCCCCCCTAATGCAGCACTTAGCGTACCTCCTCTCGGACAGCTCCCAGGCAAACTCCCGCTGTTAGCCTTCTTCCACCATAGAAGAAAAGACTCCCCATGTGCCAGGGCACAACACAATTTGGCCCAGCCACCCCTCCTTCTGGATGGAAGGATGGCCAAGTCAAATTTCAAGGGTGTTGTGATCACACAGCTAGAGCAACACTCCAGACCGCTCTGGCAGCAGCCATACTGATTTAGTATGGGACCACTGCCTACAAGTGCTCAGGTCATGCTGCCCCTGCCCCCAGCCTATGGAACTTTGAGCAAATGCAAAAACCATGAGTCAGGGGGGTTTGCGCCCTCAGCTCCCTCCGACTGGCAACGCTGCATTCTAGATCCCAGCAGGCTTCCTGTGGATAAGCTGTCATGGGATAAGAGGGAAGGTTCTCTCATGCATTGGTAACTGGTTAAAAGATAGGAAACAAAGGGTAGAATAAATGGTCAGTTTTCAGAATGGAGAGAGATAAATAGTGATGTCCCCCAGGTGTCTGTACTGGAACCAGTCCTATTCAACATATTCATAAATGATCTGGAAAAAAGGGGTAAATAGTGAGGTGGCAAAATTTGCAGATGATACAAAACTAATCAAGATAGTTAAGTTCCAGGCAGACTGCGAAGAGCTACAAAAGGATCTCACAAAACTGGGTGACTGGACAACAAAATGACAGATGAAATTCAACGTTGATAAGTGCAAAGTAATGCACATTGGAAAACCTAATACATATCATAGAATATCAGGGTTGGAAGGAACCTCGGGAGGTCATCTAATCCAACCTCCTGCTCAAAGCAGGTCCAATCCCCAACTAAATCATCCCAGTCAAGCCTGACCTTAAAAACCTCTAAGGAAGGAGATTCCACCACCTCCCTAGGTAACCCATTCCAGTGCTTCACCACCCTCCTAGTGAAAAAGTTTTTCCTAATATCCAACCTAAACCTCCCCCCTACAACTTGAAACCATTACTTCTTGTTCTGTCATCTTCTACCACTGAGAACAGTCTAGATCCATCCTGTTTGGAACTCCCTTTCAGGTAGTTGAAAGCAGCTATCAAATCCCCCCTCATTCTTCTCTTCTGCAGACTAAATAATCCCAGTTCCCTCAGCCTCTCCTCATAAGTCATGTACTTCAGCCCCCTAATCATTTGTGTTGCCCTCTGCTGGACTCTTTCCAATTTTTCCACATCCTTCTTGTAGTGTGGGGCCCAAAACTGGACACAGTAATCCAGATGAGGCCTCATCAATGCCAAATAGAGGGGAATGATCACGTTCCTCCATCTGCTGGCAATGCCCCTACTTACACAGCCCAAAATGCCGTTAGCCTTCTTGGCAACAAGGGCACACTGTGGACTCATATCCAGCTTCTCATCCACTGTAACCCCCAATCCCTTTTCTGCAGAACTGCTGCCTAGCCACTTGGTCCCTAGAAGTGCCTTGAATTCTTCGTCCTAAGTGCAGGACTCTGCACTTGTCCTTGTTGAACCTCATCAGATTTCTTTTGGCCCAATCCTCTAATTTGTCTAGGTCCCTCTGTATCCTATCCCTACCCTCCAGTGTATCTACCACTCCTCCCAGTTTTGTGTCATCTGCAAACTTACTGAGTGTGCAATCCACACCATCCTCCAGATCATTAATGAAGATATTGAACAAAACCAGCCCCAGGACCGACCCTTGGGGCACTCTGCGTGATTCCGGCTGCCAACTAGACATGGAGCCATTGATCACTATCCTTGAGCCCGACGATCTAGCCAGCATTCTATCCACCTTATAGTCCATTCATCCAGTCCATACTTCTTTAACTTGCTTGCAAGAGTACTGTGGGAGACCATATCAAAAGCTTTGCTAAAGTCAAGGAATAACACGTCCACTGCTTTCCCCTCATCCACAGAGCCAGTTATCTCATCATAGAAGGCAATTATGTTAGTCAGGCATGACTTGCCCTTGGTGAATCCATGCTGACTGTTCCTGATCCCTTTCCTCTCCTCTAAGTGCTTCAGAATTGATTCCTTGAGGAACTGCTCCATGATTTTTCCAGGGACTGAGGTGAGGCTAACTGGCCTGTAGTTCCCCAGATCCTCCTCCTTCCCTTTTTTAAAGATGGACACTACATTAGCCTTTTTCCAGTCATCCGGGACCTCCCCCGATCGCCATGAGTTTTCAAAGATAATGGCCAATGGCTCTGCAATCACATCCACCAACTCCTTTAGCACCCTCGGATGCAGTGCATCTGGCCCCATGGACTTGTGCTCATCCAGTTTTTCTAAATAGTCCTGAACCACTTCTTTCTCCACAGAGGGCTGTCCAGTAGTCTGGGATCTGACCTTGTTTGTGAAGACAGAGGCAAAAAAAGCATTGAGTACATTAGCTTTTTCCACATCCTCTGTCACTAGGTTGCCTCCCCCATTCAGTAACGGGCCCACACTTTCCTTGACCACCTTCTTGTTGCTAACATACCTGAAGAAATCCTTCTTGTTACTCTTAACATCCTGTGCTAGCTGCAACTCCAAGTGTGATTTGACCTTCCTGATTTCACTTCTGCATACTCCTCTCTGGTCATTTGTCCAATCTTCCACTTCTTGTAAGCTTCTTTTTTGTGTTTAAGATCAGCAAGGATTTCACTGTTAGGCCAAGCTGGTCGCCTGCCATATTTACTATTCTTTCTACATATGAAATGATGGGGTCTAAATTAGCTGTTACCACTCAAGAAAGAGATCTTGGAGTCATTGTGGATAGTTCTCTGAAAACATCCACTCAATGTGCAGCAGCAGTCAAAAAAAGGGAACTATGTTGGGAAACATTAAGAAAGGGATAGATAAGAAGACAGAAACTATATTGCCTTTATATAAATCCGTGATATGCCCACATCTTGAATACTGTGTGCAGATGTGGTTGCCCCATCTCAAAAAAGATATATTGGAATTGGAAAAGTTCAGAAAAGGGCAACAAAAATTATTGAAGGTATGGAACGACTGCCATATGAGCAGAGGTTAATAAGACTGGGACTTTTTAGCTTGGAAAAGAGACTACTAAGGGGGATATATGATAGAGGTCTAGAAAATCATGACCTGTGTGGAGAAAGTAAATAAGGAAGTGTTATTTATTCCTTTTCATAACACAAGAACTAGGGGTCACCAAATGAAATTAATAGGCAGCAGGTTTAAAACAAACAAAAGGAAGTATTTTTTCATGGGAGGATAGATCCATCAATGGCTATTAGCCAGGATGGGCAGGGATGGTGTCCCTAGCCTCTGTTTGCCAGAAGCCAGAAATGGCCAACAGGGGATGAATCACTTCATGACTACCTGTTCTGTTCATTCCCTCTGGGACACCTGGCATTGGCTACTGTCGGAGGACAGGATATTGGGCTAGATGGACCTTTGGTCTGACCCAGTATGGCCGTTCTTATGTCTGCACTGGGGAGGGGTCAAAGACTGGGGAGGTCCAGGGGAGGAATGAGTTCCCCATACACACCAATAGTCCCTCCTCAAGGTAATACACAGCGCTGCCCTTTTGGAGACTTGGGGTTGCCAAGGCCAGGGGGAACCGTTGCTTCCTCAACTACTAGGGAGTCGGGGGGATCTTACAGGTTTACAGATAACTACAGTCTTTCCTGTGTGCATGTAGGGGAGGCAAACTCTACTTTCCCAAGAAGGTGATATGGGAGGTGACACCACCTCTCCCTCCCGCCCCCGCCTCCCCCCGCCAGAGGATCTTCATAGAGATTTTCCACCTCTGAGCAGTTTCACTGTGGGCAGAGATTATCTGTCTTTAGTTTAATGTCTAACTCCTCAACCAAGGAAATTAAAGGCCAAGTGTTTGACTCTGATCTCAGATCCATCCATGCACAATAACTGAAAATGGAATGCTCTGTGCATTCAAGGGACTAACAACACCTTCAGCCCAAAATTATTGCTCTGCAGGGAGATTGGAGCCTTCCTAGAAATCAGTCTGGTTACACCCACGTATAGCAAATCTTTGCTTGAAAAGCATGAAAACAGTGCAATTTGGAAAGTTTTCATTCACCTGCTTGTATGTTTTATCTGATTTTAAAAGATTCATATGAGTGTTTCAAAGCAAAAATGAAATTAGGCTGCTCGTAGTGGGGGAAGGGTGTGGAAGGAACATACAACACCAATAAAGCAGAGAGATACACTATTATCCCTGGTTTCCCCCCTTACTCTGGGGGGAGGTAATCCACATGAGCCCTGACACGGAGTACTTCTCCTACACTGACTCTTCTCATTCACCGCCCCTACCGTCCCCATTCCCTCCCACATAAGAGGCTGCTTTCTGTCCCAACCTGTGACACAGGTAGCCTGCATAGGAGAATAAGGGGATGCCTTATTTCTCCTTAAGCAAGTAACATACATACTTAACTGCATTAGCCATGACCCAAAATCTATTGTCCTATGACTGGGAATTCCAGGGCAACTAAGCAATGAATGGAATGAACTGGCATCAAGGGTAGATTTCAAATTTCTTAGTCCAGTTTCTCTTGAACTAGACTTCACCTATCCCTTGCTTTACCTCAGTCACTTCTGGTATTCCTTAGGAATTTGTCCAAGCAGACACATTTTGAGATGAGGATAAATACCTACCAGAATCTAGGGGTCAAATCACCAAAAATTTGAAAGAAATTCCCAGAATTCTGTGTCCTGGGGCAAGTTTAAGACATGGATTTCTAAGGTGAAGGATATTCAGGAGAATGAGGGGAAATCTCCTTAGGACCAGTGAGAATTTCAGTGTTTATGCTGCTTGTGACCATTACTGTGTATCTCCCTGATTTAACAGAGATAACTGAAATAAATACTATGGAGATTCATAGGTTCCAAGGCCAGAAGAGACCATTGTGATCTTCTAGTCTGACCTGTACAACGCAGGACATAGAACTTCCCCAAAATAATCCCTAGAGCATATCTTTTAGAAAAACAGCCAACCTGGATTTAAAAATGGTCAGAGATGGACATTCGACCACAACCCTGGGTAAAAACTGTTCCAACAGTTAATTACCCTCACTGTTAAAATTTACACTTTATTTCAATCTAAATGTGTCTAGCTTCAACTTCCAGCCATTGGATAGTGTTATACCTTTCTCTGCTATATCAAAGAGCCCATTATCAAATATTTGTTCCCATGTAGGTACTTCTAGACCAGGGATCGGCAACCTTTGGCTTGCGGCCGATCAGGGAAATACGCTGGTGGGATGGATGGTTTGTTTACCTGCAGCATCCGCAGGTTTGGCCGATTGTAGCTCCCACTGGCCATGGTTCGCCATTCCAAGCCAATGGGGGCTGTGGGAAGCAGCGGCCAGAACATTCCTTGGCCCGCGCTGCTTCCCATAGCCCCCATTAGCCTGGAATGGGGGACCGTGGCCAGTGGGAGGTGTGATTGGCCGAACCTGCGGATGCTGCAGGTAAACAAACCATCCTGTCCCACCAGCGGATTTCCCTGATGGGCCGCATGCCAAAGGTTGCCGATCCCTGGTCTAGACTGTAATCAAGTCACCCCTTAACCTTCTCTTTGTTATGTTAAATAGATTGAATTCTATGAGTCTATCACTATAAAAGCATTTCTGCTAATCTTCTAATCATTCTCATGGCTCTTCTATAAACCCTCTCAGATTTATCAACATCCTTCTTGAATTGTAGGTACCAGAAATGGACACAGTGTTCCAACAGTGGTCACACCAGTGCCAAATACAGAAGTAAGATAATCTCTACTGAATGAACACACACACACACACACACACACACACACACAGAGTGTGTAAAAATTAAATAAATACAGAACAGACTGAAATATCAAAGGGGTAACCCGAGGTCAAATTAGCAAAAATGTAAAGGGCGTTTAATTTCATTAACTCATGTACAGCTGCATCACGTATTTCTCCACCCCCATGTATTTTGCCTATAAAATGCATGTTTTCATTAAATGCATCATTACTTTTAGGGCCTCTGCAATCACACTTTTAAACAGGAGAAACAAATCAGACAGACAAACATTTATAATCGATAGTTTCTTTTTCAATGTGGATGGTGGCTTAAGGGTAAGAGAATGAGATTTCACTTCATGTTATACGATAAAGGAGATGGCTACAGCTAGCAGACAGGAAACAAAGCCAATGTGTCTAGTCCAAAAAAACAAGGCATTGTACTGCAGGGGGAAAACAAGGCATGGATGATGAGAACAAGAAACAGTATGGATCTCTCGTTCTTGTAATTTGTATTCCTTAGTGAAATAGTGCTGGCTGATTCCAGAGCCCTCTATTTTCCCATTATACGGCTATAGCATATGTAAGTGCTTCCCTCTCCAACATGCCTCTCAGCTGCCTCCACGTCTATCCAAGATACTTCAGTCTTTATGGCCATTCACTTCACCATTCTGGTGAGATCTCTATCAAATTAGTGCGAGTTTTGATATGAACACCTGGCCCAGGGGAACTGGACTGGTGCTACCAGCTTCTTTCTCACAAATTCCTTTCTAGCTAATAGGTGTATTTATCTGGGAGCTCTTGAAAATGAGTTCATCATAGCTTCTTGGCATTCATACAACAGTTTGAAACCAGATTGCATCTGCACAATCAACTTGACTGATTGGCTAATAAGAAACCAACAAAATCAGCCCACTCAGGCAATCACCTGCAAGCAGAGGCTTGCTTCCTACTGCAATATTTTACACTATACTCCAAAAGTCAACAAACAAGCTCTGTCAGACCAACAAGAAAGGTAAGTTCCAGAGTCAAAAGCCCTTCACTGGCAAGCCAGTCTACCAAAAGCAACCCAGCTAATATCAACTATCAAGATGGCTCAAGAGGAAAGGAAGCCTCAAAAGTAGGCAGGATCCCAACCAAGGGCTTTTTAGATCAAAAGCAACCACTTGGATTGCACAAAAAAGTAAAGTGGTAGCCTGTGCAGACGATTGAGCAAAGATATAATCTGCTCCATTTGAAAAACATCAGAAATAAGTGTAGTACGGTGGAATAGTTCAATCAGGAGGTCACAAAAAGGCATACAGGACTTTGGCAACGTGCACTTGTATACGGAGGGAAAACTCCTGGTTGCTGCTACTAGCAAATCACTCATCCAGGATGATCTAGAGGCAAAATTCACAAAAGGACTTAAGTAATGGGATGCTAAGCATCACAGCACTTAACTTTCAGGAGCCTATAATATCACAGGAACACAATGTGATCCACAAAGCCTGAGTTAGGCACCTATGCTCCCTTTACAATAAATTGGGAGAGAGGGGTGAATTAGAATGCAATCCACAAAAGCCAGCCTGCTAGGTAGGGAACTGCCTAAAATAGCCAATGGGAGATACTGATGAGAGTGGTGTGTGCTAATCCCCACCCCGTCTCACAGTTGGGCACCTTAGTCCAGGCTGCAGGAAGGCACCATCTCTGTTTAGTGATCCACAAACAGGAACCCACTGCCTGGAATCAGATGGCTTAGATGCCTAAGATGTTTCTTGAAGGAATGGGTTAGTTGCCTCCCACACTACATGCTAAACAGCTGGAAAAAATAGAGGAGATAGTGGCCATTGTACCAAGCTTATAAAACTTTTAGCCTCGTTAGTGGTTAGAGCATTTGCTTGGGCAGTGGGAGACCAAGGTTCAATTCCCCCCTCAGGCAGATAGGATTTGAGCAGGGCTCGCTCACCTCACAGGTGAGTGCTCTAACCACCGGCCTATGGGATATTCTTATGTGAGGCTCCTCCCAGGTGAGTGCCAGTGAACTACAGAATAATTTTTATGCTCTTGGGCCTAATGATTGTTCCACTGTAGATAAATACTTAAATAGTTTTTGGATATATGAGAAAGAGAGAGACAGACAGACAGAGAGACAGACTCCATAGCCCAGGGATTAGGGCCTGTCAGGATTCCCTCCCTACTCAGAACTCTGGGGTACAGATGTGGGGACCCGCATGAAAGACCCCCTAAGCTTATAAGTACCAGCTTAAGTTAAAAACTTCCCCAAGGCAAAATCCTTTCCTTGGACAGTATTGCTGTCACCACCAAGTGATTTAGACAAAGATTTAGGGAAAAGACCACTTGGAGTCCCTATTTCTCCAAAATATTCCCCCAAGCCCTCACCCCCTCTCCTGTGGAGGCTTGAGAATAATATACCAACCAATTGCCTTTAATAAAAATACAGACCAGACCCTTTATTTTTAGGACACTAAAAATCAATCAGGTTCTTAAAAGAAGAACTTTATAATAAAGAAAAAAGTAAAAGAAGCACACCTGCAAAATCAGGCTGGAAGGTAACTTTACAGGGTAATAAAAGATTTAAAACACAGAGTATTTCCCCTATGGACTCAACTTTACAGTTACAAAAACAGGAATAAAACTACCTCTTAGCACAGGGAAAATTCACAAGCTAAAACAAAAGATAATCTAACGCATTTCCTTGCTATTACTTACAATTTCTGTAATTTTAGATGCATCATTTCAGGATCTTTTAGGAGCTGGTTTACCTGCTTGGTCTCTTTCTTTGTCCCGAGAGGGAACAACAAAGAGAGCACAACAACCCTTCCCCCCCTCCAGATTTGAAATTATCTTCTTTCCCCATTGGTCCTTCTGGTCAGGTGCCAACTAGGTTAATTGAACTGATTAAACTCTTACAGGTAAGTGATTCTGTACCTCTGGCCAGGAGGGATTTTATGTTACTGCATACATAAAGGTTGTTACCCTTCCCTTTATATTTATGACAGGGCCCCTACTTGGGAGGCGTCAGGGCCAGTCCCTCTCCTCCAATCACTCTTTCACTATTTATCCACAATGAAACAGCTTCAACAGGAGAAACTGAAAGAGCCCGACATCAGAATATCCCATAATCTTTTAGCACATTCATTTGAGAGATTCATTTGACTCTCTTTTCAATCCTCTCTGCCTCCGAGGGGGGGGATTGAACCTGGATTGCTGCTTCCTAAGCCAGTGATCTAACCATTGGGCTAAGAGTTATAAGGGGGTACGGAGGGCAAAGCTCCTCCTCTTCAATTCTGAATAGGACTAGATTTGGTAGATGGACTCAGAGCATGCCTATCAGATTAAACTCTGCACATAGTTTAGGCAGATCAATGCCTATCTGTGAATAGCTCTGGGGCTTAGATGGGGAGATAGGTGTCTGGACATATAAAGAGGCCACAGTGTGCACATCCAGAGGCCAAACATAGGCACTAAGGCAACTTTTACCCTGAAAACATAGGTGCTGGGTGAGTTTAGGCACCTATTGGGTTTGGCAGGAGTCTTGTGGATTGTAATGGAGCCAAAAACTGGGACTTAGGTGCCTAAATTTGGGGTTGAGGCACCTAAGTACCTTCATGGATCCCACCCTAGGTCCTACAAGAAAGTCCAATCTCATTCATGAACACCCTCTCCTGAGGAAAGTAAGGAGCTACACCTCAGCCATGTGGTCTAGATGCTTCCTTCTGCAAGCAGCCAATAAGGGTCAGTAACTAAAAAGGAAGCCCCTATACTATCTGGGTCTAATTAACCAGATGGATGGCTGCTCAACCCTTTCTGAAAATCATACCACTTTAAAAGGTGTCTCAAGTTGGGCATCCCAATTATTCATCAATTTTTAACCTGATGGAAGGCTAAGAAGGCTAGAAGGGCAGAGAAATAGACAGTCTGCTCCTGAGGTGAGCCTGGAGGATGATCAGGAGCTATTGAGGGACAATGGCCAGCCTGAAACCCTGAGAAGGTGGAGAACAGGGCCAGCCCTACCCTGTGAGGTGGAGTGAGGCACATTAGCCTGACGATAGATGAGAGGACACAGCATTACACAGGAGCCTTTGCTTATCAGGCCAGCTGAGCCCCTCGGGGGTTGAAGATTCAGTTGTGTTTATATTTATGTTGGACTTGTTAAAGGGGGGGACTAAATGGTGACCTGGTCAGAGGGCTGATTGACAATAACAGAAACCACTGCAAAACTAGAGCAACTATTGGCAGGGGGCACTTGAGAAGACAGCCGCTATGCTATGCCCAGCCACAAGGGTGTGTGCGTGTGGTGAATGCACTCTTCTACAAGGGCTTACAACAGAAAGTGTTAAAGTTGTTCATGATGCTGGCCACCTATAATCAAATAATCATAAAAATCACAGCCTAAGTTCAGAAAATACATATTGAATATGGTAACACTGATATAGTATAAATTTCTGCAATTTTTCACCAATTAACTGCTTGATCTCCCATTAGTGACCTGTTAGAAGCTAAGCTTGCCAAGACTGAGCTCATCAGAGCAACAGCTCTCTTACTGTATATTTTCACAGTGCCTAGGACGAGGGGGCACTGATCTCTTTTGGTCTTTATTATTTGTATTACAGTAGAAACTAATGAAATACATGGATGAAGCTACACCATGTTGTGGCTTTCTTTTCTCCCTCTCCTACCTGCTGAAAACTGTAGGTCTCACATTAATAAACAAATGATTCTGACCCAATTTATTGAAAACAAATGTTCTCCCACTGCTTATAGAAGAAAGATGTACACATGCTTTTGTCTTGAAAGTCTATACTTCAGGAATATACTGTGCGTGCTCACCTCTGAATGACTTATTAAATAGCAGATCAATACAGCACAGGCACTAAAATGGAAGAAATAAAAACAATTAGTTTGCCCTATGGATCTGTAATGCTCTAATAGACATTTAAGTAGAAGCATATGTGCAACTGTAATACCGTACAAATTATAAATAAAATCAGCACAAACTTTTGTGGACTCGAGAGCTATGCTATGCCCTATGTACTATGTTTGTGGCAAGTGTGTTTGAGCTAAACTATGCCCTGCCCTTATGCAACCATACAGGGGTCTAGGAACTCATGTCACTCAAGGTCAGTCACAGTTGTAGTCCCAGCAATCAAGAAACAATAGGGCTGTGCCTAAGATGTTCCATCCAAGAGTAATTGCATGGAAAAGGGGCAGGGAGGGGCTTTCACTTTTTCACTTATAAAGCATGAACTTTGATCTTAAGCTTTCCAATTAGTAGAACAATAAAACCCTGGTGCATAACTGTTGAAGTCATGAAATCATCAGTCCCTTCTATCCTCAAGGGTCATCTAGTCTAACCCCCTGCCAAGATGCAGGATTTGTTGCATCTAAACCATCCAAGATAGATGGCGATCCAGCCTCCTTTTGAAAGCCTCCAGTGAAGAAGCTTCCACAACCTCCTGAGACAGTCTGTTCCATTGTCCTACTGTTCTTACAGTTAGGAAGATTTTCCTGAGATTTAATCTAAATCTTCTATGCTGTAGTCAATGGATTTCAGTGGCCTCTCATTGACTTCAGTGGCCTCTGGGTAAGCCATAGGCTTGTTGCACTTTCACAACAGTAGGGAAGGAGAAGTGGCTTGTGCTGACATTGGCATGGTTTCCCATTGTCATGGTATTATTTAAAATCTCAAAAAGATTATTTGTCCTTAAATAAAATGGCCATGGACCAGGGCCTGGGGTGGGGGGGGGAGTGATCAATTCCTGAGTAGGAAAAATAATGTTCTATTTCAGAACCAGAAAAAGAAAAATATGTAATATTGCCAATATTATTTCACAGAGGACTGTATTATTTCTGTAAGTGCATCAATCTGTTCACATTTTTGACATTTGTATTCAGATTATAGGGGAACTTTTCTCCTCATAATTTCCATAAAACAGTATAGAGACATGAAAATAAACTATTCTATATTTCACTAAAGTATGTAACTTAGATATTAAAAATTCAGCAACTAGTGCATCCCCAGCACAAGTTTTCTTCTTTGACTGGCGAGAAATTGGTAGCTTTGAGGAAATTGCTGATTTTTTTTAAACCAAACAGATTTGCTCATTCATGCAACAGCCAATAATTAAAAACTATTTATTTAGAAATCATAGATGGTTTTAACACACCAGTTAAAGTCTAGGGATCCTGCCATTTCAGCAGGGACTGTAGATCAAAAAATGGATATTAATTTCTATGGTTCTCATTTTCTGATTAATTGTAGTTTAAAAGACATCTCAAATAAAATGCACTCAGGAGGAATCCCTAAACAGAGCATTGCTGTCTTGCAGGGAGCCAGTTTATCATTAGTCACTTCTGTTACCTTTTGTATAAATGTTTTTCAAAAGCCTTCACTCTTCATTTTTTAAAGTACTCATTTCACTTAATTTTAGTGAGATAGGCCATGACCTTGCATTCTTCATTCACCCACTGGGAATTTTGGATGAACAAAGAATGGGAAGGACTCTTCAGCTGTTGTTGAATAAACACCATTTATTTGAAATCTCATTGTTCTATTTGTCTTAGAGCATCTCTCAGGCAAAGGAGCTACAGAGAACTGAAAGAAACAACTTTGGTCCTGATTCTGATCTCGCATAAGGAAGTTGTTACTATTAAATATTTCTATCACTGTAGTGCCCACAAGGCCCCAGCTGAGCCTGAGGCCACATTGTGCTAGGTGTTATACTAACACACAGTTAGAGTCCCTGCCATGAAGAGTATACAATCTAAATAATATGATATAAATCCATTGATTTCTATGACCTTGCTCTTAATTTACATCAAAGTGAGAGTCTTACACCTTGTGTAGTCGTACATTCTGACCTAATAGCATTTTGCACCCACTTTGCACACATATAAGTGACTACACAGCAGAGAATGACGACCTCTGTCTCCTACTCAGAAAAGAAATATCACTTTTTTTTTTGAGCAGTCACTGTCAACAGTCCAATTTGTCTCCTCTGCTGGTTACCGACTCCCAAGCTACTTGTGTCTGCATGGAACAGTGCTGCATGATCCTTGATATAATTTGTTGCAGATTCAGTGACTATTTATTTATTAAACTCAGAAGTTCTGAGCTGGATCTGATTAATGTGACTATATGTAAATGATGTTTAACTAAATTACAAATAAACTACAAATTAACAAATCACTCAATCTTTGCTATAAAACTGGTTACCACTTAAATCTTTTGGATAGTTTGATATATGTATATGCCAACCACAGCTTAAAGAGAATTGCCTTTGTATGAACAAAGCCTTAACCAACATAAATATCCTCAGACAGTAATTAAACAGGCTTGCTGCAGAGCCAAGTGCGATACCAGCATTCAGATATGCACTACAACTACCAAACTGGAAGGCAGATGGATATGAAAACCTGCTTATTATCAAAAGATATTTGAAGAATTCCATTAAATTTTCTGCTTCAAGAAAACAATCATTTATTTATTTTTCTGAAAATGAGCTTTAGGTCTGTGGCAATCTGGTTCAGGAGTTAATACAGATTGGAGTTTTCCCATGACAAATTTCAGCTTTTAATTTCTTGTCATTTCAGCAAGATTTTTTTAATTGAGGAAATGTAGGTTATTACTTTTACTCTCCACATATTCAAAAACTGCTGAACTGTTTTTGTTCATACTAGAAAGTATAATTCATTTTTGAGCCAAGACAATTGCAGGAGAATTTCTACCTGCAAGGTGAAATTTTTGGAAAGTTAAGAGTAACAGAAAATAGGGATTCGACTCAAAATGACCAGGCAACCTTAAATATAGATGCAACTATTCCCTCTGCTACAGTGATTAATGGAGCTTTGATTTTATAATTACCACTTGGTTAGCCATCAGCAGCAAGGTTCATTGGGGATTTGGGTTTTGCAAGATCTCCAGAACTTTTTTAAAAATATGGGGTTTCATAAATTCGATGAAACAATGTTGTGAGGTTTTTCCTCATTAACTTAAGCCATTTTAAGGGAAATTTAAATTTTATTAAGTGGTTTTCTAACTCCATGAAAGCCAGCATGACATAAAAATAAAGAATCTTGTCTGAAAAATAAGTTCTTGCCCTGCTTCTAGAACTAGAGGAATAAAATATTTTATATATATAAAATATACAGCACTATCTTTCACCAGGTATCATAATGCATAATTCTTCTTTCCAATGCACACACTCTAATGTCTTTATTAGGTTACCTCAAATAATAGCTTTTTGATCTATTAATAGTCCAGTGGAGGAGGAGGAGGAGGAGAGAGTAATGATGCATGGCCTTGCACTAGCACCAGCTAACTGCATCAGGAATAAAATTCATGATCGTCGTAGGCTTCTCTTCAGCAAACTAAATGACCAATACCACTAGCTCAGGCAGCAGCAGGAGCCTTGTACAGAATTGTTGTTTTAGCATGAGAGAGGTTGGCCACAAGTTTGCATTAAGTTATTTTCATGCTCCTGTCTGACCCCTGAATGTGATTGCTGGCATTTGGCTGTTGCTAGAAATAGTTGCGGTAAATTAATATTGCTGATGGTTCAAATATACTGGCAATTAATTTATACAGTGTGATGGGGTGCACAGACCCCACAATGGGCCTGAAGGGGTAAAGGACCGTACTGGGCCCAGGTAGCTGCACCCCAGCAGACCTGCAGCGTATGCTCCAACTGGAGAAAGCATTGAAAAGGGAACCACCCAGCTCAGAAGGGGGAAGCAGGGCAGACTTTCCCGGAAGGTTCCTTACAAGGGTGCCGGAGAAGCCTTCCCGAGGGGAGAAGCCCAGTTGGGGCTGGCAGTTTTGGTTGCCCCCCTTTTTTTTTTTTCTTTCTTCCTTTTCAACTTATATTGGGCTGGAAGAGAAAGCCAGACAGTAGGAAGTGACTCAGGGAGGGTAACTCAGAAGGTGCCTTTGTGGGCCAGACACTGTTCCTTCTTGTGGTCCTGAATCATAGCCCAGTGGAGTAGGTGGGCCCGGGCTCTCCTACGAAATGCCCCTACTACAGGAGGGACATAGACCACCTGCCCACCTCACCACACCTCTGATTAAGAGATGTACTGGACAGCAAATCCTACCCACAGGGAAGTGGCACTACAGATGCTAACCACTAGGACACCTGACCCCAGAGAACTCTATTACATAGGGATTATCTCCAGTTTTATGTCGTATATAGCAGAGCAAGTCTGACATATTCCCTCAAGTGAACGGCAGTGGTAAACAAAAACCCTGACCACTGAATTCACCAGGGGCACTCTGGGGGTTGGCCAATAATCTCTCCAGTTTCCTCAGATCTACTTACAGAATTGACACTACAGAGATACAGTTTGACTAAAAAGCAACAGAGGGTCCTGTGGCACCTTTGAGACTAACAGAAGTATTGGGAGCATAAGCTTTC